>NW_009648925.1:5236201-5238381 GCF_000708025.1 Charadrius vociferus | reverse complement strand
GTGAGTGGGTCTGTGCTGGGCTGGGTCGCGATCCGGGGGGGACCGGGGAGGGGGGTTGTTGGGCTTCGGGTGTTTGCCGGTGAGAGGGCGGGAGACCGCCTGCCCCTGCCCGGCCGTGGCCGCGGAGAGACGGGAACCGCCTGTCCCTCCAAAGCTTTTTTCCCCGAGAGGCGCCCCGGCACCTGAGTCCCTGGTCTGTCAGCCGAGTTTTGGGGCGGGAAGAGCCGTTTATCACTTATCTTATTTTTTGTGTTCGGTGAGAGGGAGCGTGTCCGCCAAGAAAATAGCTGGTGGTACGTAGTTCTTAGTCGTTTTCCAGCTTTGTGTTGGGAGAACATCACCTTCTTATCGAAGAGCGCGGTAGCGTTTCTGTGACTGAAAGATGGCAATTAATTGCGTGAGAGCTACGCAATCGCTGGGTTTTTTTGCCCCTGGCGTGCTTTCAGGTTGTCCCAAAAATCACCCCAACCATCATCAAAGGTTTGAATTAAGTCTTTTTCAAAGAGCGCGGGTATTTAAATCCAAAGAAGAGAAATGGCTATTGGAATGTCTAACAGTTCTTTATCAAAGTCTGGTGCCAATTTTCTAAGAACTTTTTTTCTTTTTTCTGTGAAAGACTAGAATCATAGAATGGTTTGGGTTGGAAGGGACCTTAAAAATCATCTAGTTCCACCCCCCTGCCATGGGCAGGAACACCTCCCACTAGACCAGGTTACTCAAAGCCCCGTCCAACCTGGTCTTGATAACTAATGTGTTCTTTTTCTGTGCTGGATTTTGTAGCAAAGATGCTGAGCTTTTTCCGTCGAACCCTTGGGCGGCGGTCTATGCGTAAGCATGCAGAGAAGGAACGGCTAAGAGAGGCCCAAAGAGCTGCAACCCACATCCCTGCAGCTGGAGACGCAAAATCCATCATTACTTGTCGCGTGGCGCTGCTGGATGGAACAGATGTCAGCGTGGACTTACCGGTACGAGTGATGCAATTTTTTTTTTTTAAGTCCTGTTGGCTTGTTTCAATCTGATTGTGCTCTTTGCTGTTTATGAGTTAGGTAAAAGTGTATCTGTTTGTTGTGGCAACTGACCCTTGTGACTTGACATCCACTAAGCTGTTGGTGATAAAAAGGTAGTGAAAGAATAGTTAACTTTGTGTTATTCACTGAAACTAGAGAGTGTTTTTTAAGATGTCATTGTGCCTTATACATCGAATGCTTTCTAGCGTGTTAATGCAGTTGTTGTGCCAAAGCTTAATTTAGAGAGAGTAACAGTTTGGATGAATTGCATTTTCTTTTCAGTAAGCTATGTATGCATCTTGAGAAGGGAGGTAAATCTCTTGGTGTAACTTTGTTGAAGAGGAGGGATGAGCAGAGTACTAGCAGTAATTTCCATGTGGGTTTTGTTTGTTTTGATTTTGTGTCAGGGATGGATGGCTTTTTTAATGCCAACTTGAGAGGGGAAGGAAAGAGAAGAATTCTACTTCCTTCCTCTCCTGAGGGCAGATTATATAGCAGGGATTGTCTCATAGCATAGTGCTTTATTGGGAGTGAGGTGTTAGCCACTGTTTTACATTTCTAAAGCTCCCTTAATATACACGTGTCTGTTCTGCTTAATTACATACCTGTTTTTTGCCAACAGGATGAACAGTAGCAATAGAAGCAATGTGCTCTGTTTTTCCATTACCATGTGTTGTAGTTGTTACTGACTTGTTTTGAGCTCATATAGCTGAGTTAGGAAGCTGTGGGTCTGTGAGACCTTCTGACTAGTTCTGTAGGATTTTGGCTGCAATAACAGTTGCGCTGACATTGGAGCTGCTGGCTAGAAAGAGCGTGCAGAGCAGCCATTCTTGAAATGGCTTTTCTTTCTTCCTTTCTTATTTTTAAGCACAATTCTAGAGTGTTTATAATTGTTGGTAGTCTGAGGAAGGCTCAACTTGTTAGTATTGAGCGGTGTTGTTGACATAACGAGCAGAAATAGTTCTTGTGATATCCAGAACCCGAAGTAATCTAGGGTTAAAGAAACAGCTTGGCATCTTTTTTTTTCTTTCTTTTTTTTTTTTTTTTCCAAAATGACTGTATAGATAGTCTTTTATAGATGGCAATAAAACTAATTTGTACATCTCTGAAACAAGGTAATGAACATACCCAGTGCTGCTTAGTGCCTAGGATGCTTGATTTGACGCCAGGAAT
>NW_009648925.1:5214462-5236189 GCF_000708025.1 Charadrius vociferus | reverse complement strand
TTCAAAGCAAGAGTTACACTTAAAAAGTACTCAAGTTTAGATTGGTGTCTCCACATAACCAGAGCAGTAATCTTTGGAGCTGGAGTTGGCTCTGTGGGGAAATTCCTGGCGCCTGTTACAACGTTTCTTAGGCTTTGAGGAGCATAAATTGAACCTGAAGAGGTGTCATGACCTGCCATCTGGACTATAAAACTTAGATCAGGGTGCAGCGGTAACTACTTATTTCTACAGGAAACTTTTTTCACTTTTGCTTTTTTTTATAAGCCGACAGAAAGCCTTGTCTGTGGGCATCTAAGTTATGAGTAACAGTAAACAAATATGCTAAATCTGCATAGCTATATGCAGTAATTACAGGGTACCATCAGTGGCTGATATGTACCAGTTGCTTTGGTGATTAAAATGCAATAAATTAAAAGTAGATTAGATGTTTTATTTCGACTCCTTAATGTGTTTGTTCTTGTGTCTCCACTTGCATTGTTTGTATTTTGGGGTCGACTATTAAAGAGGAAAGAAAAAAGGAGGGGGAGGCAGGGGATGAAATGGAGTGTACAAAATCCTGGCAAAACAACATTGCTTTCTAAAATCTAAAGTTAAAAATACTTGTATGTACATATATAGAGATACAAAAACTTTCCTGGAGAATCGTTGTCCTCTTTGAGCTAACACCTTTTCCAAGACTGGTTCTGTTACTTTGTTGGCAGTAGTTTGGTTTCAAATGAACTCTTGTTATCTCAAAGAGGTGCCCTCAAGTCTGCCAGTTCAGTTGTGCATGGTCCCATTGTCTACCTAAGTTCTGTAAAGTTGTTTTATTAAAAAAAAAAAAAAAAAAGTATTTCTTAAGACTGAATCACTTCACAAACAGGTTAGTTCACAGCCAGAGAAAAAGTTGTCTTGGCGGGAACGAATGCCATACTTTTTTTAATCCATGGCTACATAAATACTTTACAGTGGCACAAGTTGTTGCTGCCACAGGAGGAAACGACGTTGCTTTCATTATTGCATTTGTTCTTGTTTTCGCTTATCCCCTGGCAGAAGAAATATTTTTTTGGCAGCAAGGCAGTAAGCTAAGTCAAGAAAATGCTGTGGCTGAAAATAATCAGTGTAATTTTCTTATGTTAGTTTCCAGCTGGAGCGATTCTCCAATCTGGTTCCCCATGTGCCTCCCCAAATGTGGTGAAGAAGCATGTAGAGGCGGTATCAGGCTTATGTTTGCTTAAAATGTTTGTTGAGCTATACCCTTACAGTGAATTTGCTACTGAAAGAAGAGTAGTCTGGAGTTACGGTCCTTCGTATAATTGAATCTGAGGTGGCTGAATTTCTGTTCAAATTATATTTTAAAAAAGGAAAAAAACAGACAGACAACCACAGGGAACATCATCATTTACGCCAAACATGTTTCAGAATCTTTTTGAGCAGCAAAGACTGATGCTTTTTGAATATTGATAATGAGACAGAAGGACATGTTGTAAGTGATGCGGTTGAGATTAATTTATTAAACACAGAGCCAGGATTTGAGCAGTAACCCTGCTTTTTGTCCACCGATCTTATCTATGTTGTCTGTCAAGCCACTTAATCTGTCTGCTTTTCTATTTCTTCTGTTGTTTTTAATTACAAAATTGCCTGACTTGAACTGTTCATCAAAGTTACAGTCCTGCGTAGTACATAGACTGGATTCTTTTTAAGAATCTACTTGTTCAGTGGCCATGTCAAAGGCTGAAGAATATCAGTGTTATGTATACTATTTACTGTCTCTTTGGTGTGTTCAAAATGGGAGGCATGAACTACATGTGAGTTAGTAGTGTTCTTTAAGGGCAGATGGAAAGGTGTGGGGTTTTTTTCCCCATCTTCATCTCGGATTCTAAAGTGTTTGAACCTGGTAGTTTTCCTCATCTGTTACCACTTTTGAAGCTTTATATTTGTCCAAATGCATTCAGTGATTTTGACAGATTTATGTGCTTAGTGAAACACTGAGATGCTTATTATTTTTTTTTAATCTATGAAAAGTATTTATAAAATATACGGTGTCTGTTAACTGTGCTGCTGTTGATGTTGTTCATCATACATGCTGTTTTACTGTTAACTTACCTCAAGTTCAACTTTGGACAAAAGTCAGGTTGTGCTTTTTCTTATAATTGTTTAAGATCTGTGGGTGGAATGTTTGTTTAGTGGTATGAGCGGTGAGAAGACAAGAACTCTGTTTTGCTGACATCCCTTATCTTACTTTTAATCCTGTTCCCATACGAAACTAAACTCCCATCATCTCCCACTGTACCTCTGGAATTCCCAAAAGCTCAAAAGCCATGAACAGCCCTGGTTTAGTACCTGAAGACTCCCATCAGCTCAGTCGTACCAATCTGGGCTCCTGAGGGAACCCATCAACAGCTGGAATACCGGCTTTTCCGGTGGTCATGGTTCATGGGGAAAGACAGGTGGCGGGGAGGGAGGGCATCATAGAAGTGTTTTTCCTTCAAAGCTGTTTTTAACTGAAGTCACCAACAGCTTATTAAATACTTGTGAACAAAAATTTAATAATTTCGGATAAAGTGCTGTTTTGAGTACTGGAGGGCTTCTGAGGATTTTTAAAACAGAAGAGTAAAAATTGAGTATTTGTTGTAGAAATAATCAATTTTATGCTATTCATAGTAATAATTGGGAGCTGGAAAAGATAACCTAAACAAAGGGGGAAAATGGTAAGATAAATAAGATAAATTAAATTACAGGGTTACAGGGAATACACACCTTTTTTAAAATTTGTGGATAGCTTTCTGTGGGGGAACACAGTCAGCCTTACAATAGCAACAGATAGTAAGTATGGGGTCTTACAGAAGCAGTGCTGTACTCTGGAAGCCAGAGGTGTTTTGGTAAAAACACCCCGACCCTGCTTAACCCACAATTTACATAATCTTCTCATGGGTAATAGAGCGTTAATTGTATTCCAGTTTCTGTACGTGCAACCTAAGTTTCAGGCAAAGGCTTCCAAGTGGTATAAGGTGAAAGGCACAAATTACGAGAATGGATGCTCTCTGGGTAGTTTTTCATTTTAAAATATTCCTTACTTACGCATGCATGAAATTTAATATGGAGATTGGAAAATCAGATGCTTTTTTCCTTATTATAGTGAAGTATCATTAAAACAAGTTCTTATATTAACGAATCCAAGAGCTCTGTGGAATAGTGGGAATTAGCTGAGCTGTTTACAATTTTGGAGTAATGCTTACAAAATAAGATAAAGAGGACTGTACATGTAGTGATTATTTTAAATGAAATTAAGAAATCTATCTGGGATGCTACAAATGTTGCCAGGAAACTGTTAACAAGTGCTGATGTTTTTTTGTGTGAAGGGAGATGATCTGTGTTGATCTGACTACAAGATCAGAGATGTATTGTGATAGTTGTTTTTACTCATAATCCACTTTCTTTTTTAAAAAAGCTTGTAGAATATTTGTGGCTACTTGCTGAATATTTGTAGCTGTAAATATGAAATACAGAATGCTGTCTGTGGCACAGATGCTGATTAAAAAGAAAATCTAGCAATGCTAAAAAATGTTGGAAAATCAGTCTTTGAATAAAATGGGTAATCTTAGTGTTCAAGGCTGGCCTTTAAATTTTCAAAATAAATCTCAGCTGATGAAAGGAATGAGTAAACGTTTGCTTGTGTATGTGTATTAAGACTAAAGTTTTGGATTAAAACTTCTTTGCTATGTGTGTCTTTGTCTTAAACTATTGAAATGCTTTTGATTATTTGCTTAAACTACTGAAAGACCTTTAGGGGACTGAAACTGGAAAAATCAATCCCGAGCTGAGCGTTACAAAGCAGAGGTAGTCGTCTGTGTGGTGTAGGGGGCCCAAGCTGTAGTGCAGGTTGATCCAGTGCTTCCTGGGGTGCCAGATTTAAATGCATATTGAGATTGAATGCAAGACAGATGTAGTACATGCTGAGTCGTTCCAGCACTTCTGAGCAGCAGCAGCAGAATCGCAGACTGTGCCTGTACTGGGTGGTGCTGGGAGTCCAGTAGTTTTGGGTTAACAGCAGGTGAGCATTACAGAAAGGGAGGAAGGGAGCAGCTGGAAGGGAGCGGGTGGCTGCTATCAGAGTGATTTGTTTGGCCTGCAGTGTTTCTGGGGATGGTGCTGCAGGCTGGTTCAGTTGCCCGAAGGTTTAGCATTCCTAACGCGCAGCATAACAGCAAACTTTGTCTGAAGCCCTGCTTTCCCGCTGAACTGCCCCTGTAAAGAGCACAAAGACTGAGACTCTCATATGCTTGTAATCAAACTGCTCCTGAGAAACCTGCAGGTGGAACACCAAGTAAAACTGAAGTGTTTGAGAATATACTGAGGAAGGTGTTTAGTCTCTAAACCTTAATGCTGGACAAGTAGTTTGGATGTATTCTGTATGAGAAAGAATATTAGGAAATAGACGCAGAAATGGATTAAATCAAATCTGTAACCAGAAGATACAAACTTTCTGGGAGTGGAAAAATAAGAGACTTCTGGCAAAACAAACTGACAAGGATGAATGTTTTGAATCTTTGTCTTTTTATGCATAGGTTCAACATGCCTGAGCACAGTACATTAAAATCCTTCTATATAGTATTCTAGTAAACATACAGTTATGATGGGTATTGCAATCAATTCTTTATAAAGGTTTTTGGGACAGGCCTTTTTCTGAAGAATATTCTCTGAATAATAACAGAACAAAATGTTTAATCCCAAATGCATATATTCCTATATTTGGGAGAGATTGAGTAAATAAAAGAATTGATAAGCTCTGTCTCTGAAGGTAGAAATTATTCTCCACAGCCTTCCAGTCTGCAGGGCTTTTTACTCAATACAAGAATATATGGTCCTTGTTAAAGGCTGGGGATAAATCCAAGAGGGAAGCAGAACTGGTGTTTTGCTGCCAGTGACATCTTTAGATGAAGGAGAAAATTGTCTGGGGAGTTTGGAAAGTTATTTGAAAGACTGATGCTTGGAGTTTGAGAGGAGCAACTCCATTTGTAGGTCAGTACTTAAAGCCATAAGAAGATCAGGGTGATACAAATAATGTGTACTTCTAACACTGCCTTTGTAAAGATAAGGGAGTTTAACCCTCCAATTTTTCAGCAAACCTTAATGGTGTTAACTATAGTTACTGTTTTCATTATATTGAGATGAAGTCTTTTTCCTTTAAAGCTCAATGTTGGAACTTTCTCATGGCTTTTTTTTTTCTTTGTTTTTTTTCCAAAATGTGTCATTTGGGAGAAGGGGGATTAACTTCATTAAAAAAAAAAAATGGACAAGCTCATTTGCTGCTCCTGCACTTCCATAGTCTGCAAATGTGCATAGGTGACATCCTAGCAGCTGGGTAGCTGTAAATCCTGAATAGGGGTCCCTGGCTTTTTCGGGGTTGGAAGTAAATGGGATCTTTCTGAGGAAACTGGTGTGAATGTGAATAGTAACCCTCCTAATGAGTTGACAAAAAACAGGAAGGAAGGTTTTTACTCTTCAGTAGCTGCTGAAAGCAATAGCTACTCTTAATTATTGTTAATAAGCAATATTAGCATCATCGTATGAAGAAATCTTCTGACAGAAAAGTACAGCTGCAAAGACACAAGGGATGGTAAGTCCCATGAAGGTAAAGCCTATTCGTCTCTTTTTTTCAGAGCTCATCTTATATAGGGGTCTCCTTTTCTTCACAAAGAAAAGAAATAGAGGAGAAAATTCCTTTTCTGATAAGCATTTTAGTTAGTAAATTCATTAAGTGGACGTTTTGGTCTTATTTTTTTTCAAGTTTTGGAAGTTTGAAGTACTTCGCTGTGCTTAAAAACCTGATAATACCCTTAAAAAGTGATCTGTTCAGCTGGTGGCTGCCCAGCACAAGGGTTGCATCCCCAGCTGTTGTAAGCCGGTGTTGCTTCGCCAGTGCTGGTCTGTACTGGCTGCCGCTGGTTCTGAAAATGGCTTTTACATCATACAGGCGAGCTGTGGAGCACTGAGTTGCTGTTCTTGAATGCATGTCCTTGAAATAACATTAACCTCTGAGACCATGAGAAGAAGATATAAATGCTGCCTCACTGGTTTTAAGCAGTGACTGAGATGCCTGAGCCAAGGTGAATGTTTTTCTATCACCTTATCCTGGAGGATGACACCAGCCTTGCTGAGGCGAACGCTGGAGTTGGCTTTACCCAGCCTTGCTGCTGAGCGACGGGGGTTAATCCAGCCTTTTAAACACCTACTCAGCCAGCAATTGCAGTTAAGTGTGGCATGAGATGTCATTAGGACGTAGTTGGGAGCATCCCTTCCATTCAGGGTGGGGGAAAACACGATTCATGCCAAAGTGATCAACAGATGCCTTCATTTCATTCCAAAGTGCGGCAAGACCACTAGATGCCCTGCCCTCTGGAAGTGATATATTTTATTTAAGTTTCCCAGTTCAGTTGTTGATTCTCCTGCTGTGAGATGTTTGCTGTTGCTTCCTACAGAGTATAGCAAACTGTATAAATCAAGTAGTCAGGTTTTACAGAATTACAAACCCATGAGGAGTTTAATTTGTGCCCTGAAGGGAGGACCAGCCACTGGCTGGACTGCTTGTAAGTGGAGTCGTTAGTAGTTCATTGGTAACCATTAAGCAGCTTGAAAATATTTGTCCTTTGAGAGTAACCTGAGGTCGCTGCAAGGAACAACAGGAGAAAAAAAAAAAAAAAGAGGAAAAATAAAAGCATAGGGTAGCAGCAGGATAAAAACGTCATTTAAATTGAATGTTGCCACTACAGATTTAGGGCTAACTTCTCACCAGCAAGTGTAATAGAAGCATATCTTTGCTATGTCTTTTGAAAACACTTGAGATCACAGTTTAGTGAATACAGAGACATTAACTTTGATTCCTAAAAATTGACCTGTTACAAAGCAATGCAATTTTTGGCAGCTGTTTGTTTCAATATAAGAAGGAAGGACTTTAGTAAGGCTGTAAGAAAGAATTCGAAATTAACATTAAAGCACGTGTGAAACTTTTGCTGACTCACACCAAATACAGCAACTGATGGTTTAAGTCATATGCAAAGTACTGCATAATTAATTCCATGTTGACAGCCCTGGTGATTTAAATCAGAAAACAAGCAGCAGCCCTGCAAACATTTCCACAGCTGCTTCAGTGCTATTCTTCAGGGACTTTCTCCCACGTTAGTCATTCTGGGTCCACTTGATCATTGAGTTCTTTGAGATTACCAAAAAGGTGAACATGCTCCAAAACTAATTTGATGCTGCGGAATTTTGAACAATAGTAAGTTTTGGTTGTTGGTAGTCTGAGGTAATATGTGGAGTAATTCCAGACTCAAGTTAAAATGTTCTGTTGTCTGTCCCAGGGAGGGAATTTGCCTGAGATAACTGGTTAATTACATTTTTAAGAGATGATTTACTGAGGAATTCAGAAGGATCTAAGATGTTTTGTCCAATAAGGGGAGATTTTTCCTCTAGTTTTAGACCCAGTCCAGAAAGCTTCAGGAAAAATAAACCATTTTTTTTGTTTTTTTCTGTTGCAAATGCTGAATTGATTTCACTTGTATTAGTATATCTTCTTGTTTAAGCAGAAGATATCCTGGTCTGAGAGAAAATATCCAGAGTTCAGAGTCTTGCTATTTGAAGAAACAGGCTACAGACTCAAATAGTGGAAGAAATGTGTGGTTTTATATGTAGGTGATTTGCCTTAGGGCTTCCTTTAGGAGAGTCTTGCCGGTGTTTCTTAAATCTGCGATTTTCTGAGAAGCACTTTTTTTTGAAGTCAACAGAAGAAACTTGCCCTGAACGAGTTTGATGAGGTCTACATCTCAGCATTTTCATTATACAACGTTTTGTAGATGCTGTGTGCATGTGAAGTTGCCTGCTAGTCTAATTGCCTTCCATTCCCCCTACTTCCCCAATACTTGGAAATAAATAACCGTGGAAGAACTTGCTTAGGCAGGTTCAGTTTACAGACTTTTCTGAGGTTTTACTTTGGACTGTGAAATGTCATGTTGGATTTAACTGAAGCATAGAGTAAACCAATGATTATGATTGCAAAGTTGAATATAAAATACTTGAAGATCAGGGTAGAGAAAGGTGTCAGAAATTATGCATGCTACTTTCCTTACATGGATATGACTCAGTGATTAAACTAGGTTATTTTGGAGAATAAGAATTTTGGCCGGCCCAAAATTTTGAGGGGTGGACAAAATCTACTAATTAGTAGCTTACTATAAAATATGCTTCGAAAGTCAGCCCATTTCTCAGGTTGTGAATGTAAAACTATTAAAATAAAAGATTGCATTATGGAAGTAGAGAAATCCTTAAATTGCTTGCAGAGTAAGCATAAATCCTGTCTGCATTTCTTTACATTTAAAAATACTTTTTTTCCAACACCATGACTTGTACTCTGACCTACTAATTTATTAATGTATTTTATTACATTTAGGCATCTCAGGTATTACTACTAAGCTTTTCTTTCAGTGTATTACTATAAAGGAGTTCGTAGCATGAAAAATGTATGTTGTGTAGAAACTGTCCAGTGCTATTTACATGCCTTCTCTTTAAAAACAACTGTTTAATTTTTTAGATCATCACTGTAAAAATGATGTTTACTTGGGGCGAAAGCTAAGTTTTTTCATAAGTTATGTATGAGCATATGCAGTGGCTCTTTGCACTTACAAGTGAGTTTTACAAACTCACTTTTGTAAATGCATTATCTAAGTACTATTTGTTAAAGTTGCTTGCCCCAGACTATTTCCTGTCAGTTGTTGAAAGCACTTGCTAATGGAATGGTATATCCTAATTCGATATACTTTGCTACCTGCTTCAGAATTGCTGAATTGCCTAGATATCAAGTAGTAGTAAATTCTTAAGCAATTTGCTGTACTTTGCTCTGAGAATTTTCTTCAGTGCATTAGTCATTGCAATTGTTCTAGCTGTATTTCCAGTTCTGTTGAACTTCCGTGAGGAAGGAAAGCCTAAAAGGCACAATGATAACATTACATTTTAACACTCTGTCTTGTGCAAGTCAATGTTGACTCTTTCCAAAAAAGGAGATTATGCAAGTCCTTTAAGGGTGTTATGTGTACTTCTTGTGGGCTGTACGTTTGCCTTTCAGAAAAGCAGCCATCAAAAATATGAGAGAAAAAAATAATTTCCACATGATATTTTCAGAAGGTTAATTTGGGGATTCTCTTACTTTTGGAATTACAGTATAAAGTGTGCCTAGAAGAAAGTAGATGCTACAATAAATCTACTTGCTAAGTTCTAAATCCGTTTATATTTCCAGAAAAAAGCCAAAGGCCAGCTCCTGTTTGAACAGATCATGTATCATCTGGACCTTATAGAAAGCGACTACTTTGGATTAAGGTTCATGGATTCCGCACAAGTGGCGGTGAGTAGCAGTGCTCTTTTTCTTTTCTTTTTTTTTCCCCCCAGGCAAGAGTCTAAAAGTTAAATTCTAATATTGACAAAAATGCTGTAAGAAAGCTGTCTTTACTGAGTTAAATTTTGTGCAGAAACTCTATGGTCTGTTAGTTTGTGACCTTAAGTTTAATTCTACCTTGAGCACTCTAATGTATTACAATGCTGTTGTCTCTTCCTTTCTTGTCTTTCACTTGTTCCTGTCACATCTTCTGTTGTCATTAGGCAGGCTAGTCAAGTAGGACCCCAGAGCCTGGCACGCCATGTGGCAATTCTTGATGCTGCTGATGCAGAGAGAAAGGGGCAAAACCAGGGTGTGTGCTCGGCCCTTCATTATTGTACAGAGTCGAGAAAGTTTTCCTTTGCCAATGCCATCAACTGTCTCATCAGCAGAAGTCATCTTGTTAATGTCCGCTTGGGAAATAATCTTGGCAAGAAGGGTATACCTTCGGTTTGCTCAAATTGGTCGTGACTCAGACCTGCAACTAGGAAATTTTTGGGAGGATATAGGTGTGTATGTGCTAGACAGTTTGAGTAGACGGTTCTTGCAAGCCTGAGTTTCTTTGTGGAGTTTGTAGTGTGTTTGTAAAAACGTGACTGCTTTCGAAAACAGAAGCAGGGCATTGTTTGTCAGAAGTAACCGCAGTTCTTTCACTTGCGGGCTGTGCAGTTTTATATAGATACTTCTTATGGCCAAGTACTTAATCCTGCCCACGAGGATAGTGGCAAGTTAAGTGAGGTGTCAGACAGGGAGTCTATGTCCTGCATTCTCGTAGCTTGAACCTGCATTCACTTATCCCAACACCTCCTGGTAGAATGAGATCTGAGTTTTCATAGTGTGTATGTCAATTTGTTAGATGTATGACCTAATTGTTTCTGTGTTTCAAGTCCACTTCAGAATTATTTCATGATTAGGATGGCAGAGTGGAAGCACAGACGGTTGCTGCTGAGCTAAATACCCGAGTTGTTCGAGGTCAGCTTACAAAATGCAGGCAATGACATACATTGCTTTATTTCTGTGAGGGTCTATGTCCAGAACAATTTGAAGGTGACATCTTAATTGTTACAGCTTTGTACAACAAAAAACTCCCCAAGCTTGAATCTTTGAAAGAATCTGACAGCTTTGGACACAGTATTATGCACCCCAAAGCACGCTTAGAACCTGATGGTTTCTTTTCAAAACTGTTGCGATTGAGTTTTATGCTTAGCTTGTAATTGCAGAGAACATTCTCTTCAGAGAAAATAATTTGCATTCAGCATCTGAAGCAAACTTCATGACTAGCGGGATCAGCTGCTGCTGGGCTGCAGTTTCTAATGGTGAAAGTGGTCTCAAACCTTTTGCAGAACAGAGACATTTAACATTAAGGAGGAAAAGACTGTTACGCTAACGGAGGGATGTCATTCAGAATCATGCGTATATCCTACTAACAGCAATTAGAAAACAGCCCATGGCATACTGTTTTATATTTACAAATATCATGTTTGCTGTGGTAAGCATGTGCAATCTAGGATGTTGAGCATTGATAGTGAATGACTCTGTTGCATTTATTTTTCGGTTCAGGAAAAAAATACATTTTGGGTATCCTAACTCAGTTTCTGCCATGTGGCTTCTGAAGTGTTTCCCGTGTGCCTCTAGGATCTCATAAGAGTTCACAGTGGGTTAGTTACAAGTGGTGAAACTATCTGTATGGTAAACTTTTTTTCTTTTACTGTTCTGTTAGCAAATAAAATCATTTCATCTTGAAATGGGGAAATAAGAGTTAATCTTTTCTGCCTCAGCAATGGCTCATGGCTTGCTTTTGTCCAGCAAATTGTTACTTGCAGTCCAGACAGGATCTGATTGAGTAGTTGATACTGCACAATCTACCAGGTACAAGCGATTTCAATTTCGAACTTAGTTTGCTTCCTTTTCTTAACTACGTGTGACTGAAAAGAGGCAGAGCAGAGATAACAATCTGTTTAAACTGGACTTTAATGATACGCTCTGTATAAAGAAGCAGAAAGGATTGCATTTTGCCAGAAGAGCTGAACATAACAGCCAGAGATAATTGCTTTAAGAAATGAAGAACTGTTGTGATGGAAGCCGTTCTTGCAAAGAAGAGCCAGCACATTCTAGCAGAAACCCAATCTGCGTCTGGAAACAAAGACAGAGACTAATCAAGTGACTTGTCAAAGATTATTCAGGAGACCTGTTAAATAAACAGCGTTAGGATCCAGTCCCTTACTGTGGACAGAATTATCTGCTGGCTGCCAAGGAGATAATCTTTCCGCTACCCAACTTGAATCTAAGTATATTGCCTTACTAACTAGTTGCACCTGATGATATAAAAACTGGCAAATTAGCAACATGTAGTTAAATAAAAAAATTGAGAAGTTCCTCGCTTCTTTTAACTACAAATGAGTTATGAATAGATTCATTTTGAACAACTGAAGGATAGCTTTTTTCTTCTTTTGAGATGCTGAAGTGATTAATAGTTAGGTGTTTGAGTTTATGATGTAGTGGGCAGTGCGGGGAACCCAGATAATACAAACACTTTCTGACATTATGGATTTTAGGATTCAAATGCTAGCTTCTTTAAAGAAGTTCTTGAAACAATTTGTAAAGTGGGAGAATTGTCATTTTCATGTGATTTCTGAGTTCATTGCTAGTCTGATGACTAGGAATAGTTTCCCCCCTCCAAGTAAGAGGCAGGAGGTGGCTAAAGGAGCTATTTGCAAGATTGTCCAGCATGTATCAGGCTTGGTCTGGCAGCCAAGGGAACAGGCTATTGTTAATTTGAGTAACTGTGGTTCAGGCAGACAATGAACAAGCACAGCATGTCCAGTGACACAAAAGATAAAGATTGCTGTTAACTTGTTGGGCTATTTGGCTTTCCCTCTAGCACTGCTGGAGAGATGTTTCTAGTAAGGAGGCACTGAACACTTCAAATGTAGCAAATTTCTAATTCTAACAGGTTGTAAACATCAAATACTTGCTTTTCCTAATGGAATTGTACAACACATCAGTTTGTTACATCAAACATCAGTTTTCTCTGATGTAGTGCCTAATGCTGAAAATTATTTGTATAGCATTGCAGTAAGTATGCACCCATTAATTCCATAAAGTATGGGGCCAGTTTTAGCCTCACCATCCCCGAACCCTTTTACCATACCTTCTTGAAATGTTGCCGGGGTTTTGTGGTGGGGTTTTTTTTTTATGTGTTTGGGGTTTTTTTGTGTGTGTGGTTTGGGTTCGCTGTTTTGGGGTTTTGTTTTGGGGTTTTTTTTTTTAAATTTCTGAAGCAACGAACTGTTTTAGTAAGGACTTCCAGTACTCTTTGCAGTCTGTTCCTATTGCTTTTTGTTTAGCAAACTTTATCTCTGGATTTCAGCAGTAGACTGTGCTGAGCAAACTCTCTTCAAAATCTAAACTTCTTGCCAGGTCCACTTGAATTCCATTTTAATCACTTGGACTAAATCTTAAGTTTCCTGATGTCTGTGTGTGTCCATGCATGTGTTGGGTTTTTTGGTTTTGGGTTTTGTTTTTTTTTTTTCCCCTCCATTTAAAGGCGGTTCTGTTTCCCTTCTTCCATGCACACCCTTACCATTCAGACGGAGCTCCTGTAGGCAGCAGTGGTAAGAGCTGAGTGGAGTAAAACACTATCAGTGCCTGTTGCGGGCCTCTCAGTTGCCTTCCCATGGAATGTGGAGGAGATGAGAGAAAACAGGAGGGAGATGAAACAGGCATGCACAGGCAGTTCTGGAGTCTAGAAGTGGCTCTCTTTGCCATTCCTGTATCTAAATCACCTGTAAGCCTCCAAGTAGGTAGTTTGTGTATTTTTATGGTGGAGGAAGGAGTAAGTAAATTGTCTTTAAGCAAGTGAGTTTATGGAAAGGAAGAGAGATTATATAATTTTCTTAAAGAAGCAAACAAAGAAACAAAAAATTGCTCAACTCCATTTTGCTGGTAGTGTAAGCAAAGTTGACATAAATATTTACTTCCTTCTTCATTAAGCCTTCTGCTTGATTTTAAAAATATATTAGATATGTTTCAAATAGCTTTCTGTAGCTACTTTGTTTTCGTAGGTAATGAGAGGATTTTCAGCTGTGTGCACAGCAGGGGTAGATGGTTCATTGTTCTGATCTATAACTAGCATATCAATCACTGCATATCCTGTCTGTATTACAGGCTGACTTTACATACTCTCTGCAGAAGGCAGGGCTGCTGAAGACAGGAATGTGTTTGCACTTGGCGTTGCAACCTGAAAATACCGGTTCTTTCTCATACCCCTGTTGCTGTTCCGTCCTCCATGGGGCCCGCTGTGAACTTTATGGCACATAGTTTAACAAAAAAGAGTGTTGCTAAGGATATAATTTATCTGTATTAGTTGCAAGGTGACATTTGGGATTGATCAAATGAGGTGGTGTTACCTGGGTATTGTGAACCGTGCAGGACATGGCATGCTAGGTAGTTTATTCTGGCTGTTGAGTCAATGCAATTATGTTGAATAGGGTGCCGTGTTTACTGGTTAACTGAGTCACCTCCTTTGGAGGAGGGAGTTGTTCACTGTGCACAGCTGGAACAGGTGGAAGTAGGTCTCTACCACTAGCTGTATATTAGCTTTACAGCTTTATCTTTTAACTTCTGATGTAAACTCTTCAGCAGTGGGAGTATATGCAATTATTTTAGGAAGAATAGCTTAGGTGTTTCTCTCAACCTGCCATCTATAGCTTATTTTTCACATGCTCTTGTACACAGTATAAGTGAAGCCATTATTTTGACTTCGTGTCTAGTATATAGCTTATAATTAGCATCAGTAGGTAGTAACTTCTGTCCTCCCGTATGACAGTTTCTAAAATGTCACCTGTGAATAGATTTTTGGAGAATTATGCAGAGCTGACCCTTATGTTTAGACATAGACAGCATTGCTGTTACTACACTTGAGTCATCTAAATAAAATGCCTGAAAGCCAACAATATTTATTTAGTCTCTCCCCTCCACCCCAAGTGAACGTCACAAATAGCAGAGTGCCAGAGTCTCCAGCTATGATTTATGCCTCTCTGGCACGTTGTCACTGGCTGACCTACTAATGTGTGAATTAAGTGTTTGTTTGTTTGGACAGGGTGAAAATTTTAGTAATTGAAGTGGTTTGTCAGTATATTTTTTTTTTTTAAAGTAGATAATACTTTCTTGAAGATTGGCTTTAACTAAGGTACTGTAGGATCTTTCTGTTGTTCAAACTGACATTTTTGCATTACAAACTTTGAGTGAAAGGATCTTTGAGCACTGAGAGCTGTGAATTTTAAAAGGTTTGGATTAGTTTGTTTTAACAAACTACTTGTTATTCCAAGATGATCTTCACTAACAAATAGGTTTTTTTTCTTTCCTTTTTTGCTTTTTCTGTGAGACTTCTTTATCGATAATTCAATGAAAGTAATTTATTTTTCAGCATTGGTTGGACAACACAAAAAGCATTAAAAAGCAAGTTAAAAGTAAGTGTCCTTTTCGGTTTCTTTTGGGATCTCATGTTGAACATACAGGAGGTGCAGAGAGTTGAAACGGGTGGTGGGGGGGAGTGTCCTGTAAGGGGTGACAAGACCCAGTGACAAACACCTGGCATGGTGCTGCTGATTGTTTAATGACCTCTTCCCTCTGTAGCTCATATTACTTTAGTGTAATGTCCTTAATTAAACATGTTAGAGGCTCATTAATTATTGTTTAAAGGGAGTTGAGGTAGCTGAAGATGCTTTAGTGTTATAGGATGTTATCCTGACTATAGAAAAACTTGTCTTGGATGCTCCATCCCTTGGGGCAGTCCTGATTGCCCGAATCTGTGTTTGGTCCACGAAGTCCTTATCTGCTGCACAAGGGTTTAGTGTGGCCTGGTTGTTTCAGTGGTGCATCTTTCGGTAAGCTGTGACATCAGCTGATTTTTGTTTAGCAGCTTCCTTGCTCTCCACTGTGGGAAGTCTTCAGAGATTTGTGGTGCTTTGTTAATACAAGAGAGGTTTTGGAAGCACCGAGAGAGAGAAAATTCCTCCTGTCAGATGCAAGAATCAGCAGAGCGCTGCACATTTTTAAAGAACTGTTAATCCATCCTTTTGCTGAATTAACTCTTTGGTTTCCAGAAAAGGTGATTCTTCCACAGAAGGGTCTGTTAAATCCCCCTAAAATATGTCTAAACTTCTATGGAGTAAAGGGGCCAGCAGTCGTCAACAGTGGGTATTTCCCAGAGCTCTGGAAATGCATTACTGAGACCAACAGAGTGCCTGGGGGTTTGCTCAACTGCAGAGCCAAGATGCACAACTTTCTTGGTGATGGATAGAGTCCTTAAATGTAGGGATTAACCTAGATTTGTGTGCTCTTGGCAAGACAAATCAACTTAATGTGATATGACTGTTGAATTGGCTTGTAACGTATAAAACTATTTTGTGCATGTATTTAAGTGTCCTTTCACCCTGATGTTTTTCATGCATTTCCCTGTCACAAAGGAATTCCTGCCTTAAGACCTTGTGGTAGGACAGAGCCAATTTCAGTCAAGTTTTGTGATATGATTCTGTGTAATAAAAAAATAAGATCTCTCATCCAGTAACCGTTACCATTGTCTTGAATTAATTCTGCTTTGCAGTTGGCCCACCATATTGTCTGCATTTTCGTGTAAAGTTTTATTCTTCAGAGCCCAACAATCTACGTGAAGAGCTGACAAGGTAAGAGGGATTTTGTGTGAGAATGAGGTATCCAAATAAGGCCAGGAAAATGTTTTTGTAGTATTTATTTAAACAGTTGTATGATGCTTTGGAGAATTCCTTCGAGCTGCTTGCTTAGGTGGCTTTTTGTAAATGTTTCTAATGTAGCTCTTATGAAATAAATGAGCTCTAATATAGAGATCTATATATTTTCTATATTACTTGACACCAATTTTCATTAGGCAATTCTGGCAACTGATCTGAGTAGCTTATACACAATGGACAGAGGTTTTTACTGAAGAGAACAGGCATCATTCCTCCTTCTTTGCTCTTCTTAAGCTGCATTTAGTTTCAACTGTATGCAGTCATCCTCTCTCTTTAGGCAGAAGAGTGTTGAATTGCAAGTTAGAGCTTCTCTTTGGCAAAAAGAAGTTCAGTGAGTATTTCATTACTTCTGTGGTTTTGCAGAGGTTATGCAAAGGGAAAACAGTACTTTACTGCCGTGTTGAGATGTGAGTTGACAGTACCGTATATGTAGGATTGTAGTTATCAGGTGAGCAGCAGATTCTCTTGATTAAAGCATTTCACAAATCCGTTCATAATGCTGCATTTCATGTTGGACTGAGACATACTTGGGGTGCTTTGAAAAAGAACATAACCTACCATCTGTCAGTAGTATAAGTCTGTTGCAAAAGGTAGCGTTTCTTTGCGTTGTCACCTCTGCTGATGACACGTTTTGGGGAGAAAACAGTTGTTATGTTTTCTTGATAGGTGTAGATGCTTCATACCCTCAGCCATTTCTAAGAGCATAAAGGGCATTTGTTTGTTGTTCAGGTTTATGTCTGTGTGGATCTTCGATCTGCACTTTAGCCAAATCCCTGGGAGTGCTACCAGGAAGATTACAGTAGCATTACTCCTTGCAGCCATATGTACCCTGTGCAGCTTCATACTTACGTATGTTAACATAATGTTATAACTGTTCTTTGTGCTTTCATGACAATCTGGGAAGAATGTTTTACCTCCCCATTCATGTTCCTGAATAAACATTTAACTGTCTTTAAAAATAGTAACCATAAGCAAAATTCAGACCTACATCTGTGAATCGACCACTATGAAATGTTTTCATCCATCCTGACTAAGTTCTGCTAGTCAGACCTCGCTATACAGGTTTTAGCATGGCAGATCTGAAACCTGAGGGCTTTTAAACCCTGTCTGTCTGCTTAGCTAATCCCCCAGAAGAGGAGAGCAGCAAGTCTTTCTTCTGTCTTGAGACAATTTTATGCCTTAAAGAAGCAGTGGGAAGGGGAGCTCTGCTATGGATTATAGGTGTCACTAGCAGGGCCTTGCTGAGGAAGCCCTTTTTTTTTTGTGTGACAGGACACCCAGTGGAGCCCCTTGTCAGCTTCCACAGGTGCAGCTTGCTCACATTTTCTGCCAGCTTCCCATCAGATGCCACCAGTGAGAGGTCATGTAACACAGCCTAAGCACGGGAAGTATTTTTGAATTCTTTGCAAGCGTTATGTGGCTGATAAGCATGGACTGGTCACACCCAGTATACACTGGAGGCCTGTGCTCATTCTTTTGATATCTAGGGTCAGTACCAAACAAATTTATTCCCCATGTAGGGGCCAGTGTTCAAAAGGCTTTGGATAATAAATGGTTTGGCTAAGTATTTGTGAATTTCCAAGGGACCCATAGGAAAAATGCCTGCATCTGTTTTGTGTCTGTGTATGCGAGTATGAGGAGACATAGGCACATGTTGAAACGGAAGCATCATCTTTGGTTTTGTGTGTAAGGCTTCTGTTCATCTGTAGTAGAATTCAAACTGGATGCCATCACAGATGCCAGCATTTTAGTTGATGAGACTACTTCTTTTCTTGTTAAAGGAAAGCTGTGTACCATAGTGGAGCAAGCGGGCTACTCTTTGTGGGTATTGGCTCGGAAGGATTGGTGTTGTGCATGAAAGGGATAGGAGCTTTGTATTCAATATTTGCCCAATTTCTAAGCACAAAGAGTACTGAATAAGCAAGGCAGTGAAGGAGGGCTGGCTCTGAAGAATAAACAAGTTGAAAACGCTGCAGCCCTGCTGTTTATTTGTCACTTTGCAGTCAGATTTCTGGGTTAGATTTTATCTAAGTAGTCCATATTAGGAACATTTACTTTTGAAGGACTTTGAAATATTCATTCTCTTATGAGATTGATGTGTCTATGAATAACGAAGAAAATGTGGAAGATTTTGTTGTTCTTTGCCAAAGTAGGATCAGAAGAGAATAAATGAGGCTGTAGTATCCTCTTTCTTTTTCCATGCAACACTGTAGTTCAGCTTGTGGCAACTTCCAGTTTTGGGTTTACTTCATTTGGAAGGTGTGCAAAGCATACAAACCTAACTGCTAAAGCCTTCGAAGATCACAGTGCAGTTTCTTCAGTCTTGAAAACCCATGTAAAAAACAGAAAATGTTTGTATTTGTCAGGCTCTAACTTCCCCCACTTGGCTGAGTCACACATTAGAACTATTAATCAATTACTTTTCTTTCTTATTTAATCCCACAGATATTTATTTGTTCTGCAGCTAAAATTGGATATTCTTAGTGGAAAGTAAGTATTCCAAATAACCAGTCTTTTAAACAATTACAGTGTGTCTAGCACAAGATTTATTCAAGTTATATTTGGATAATTAATAAGTTTTACTAAGTGAAGTTATTTTTCCTCTAAAATATTACTTTCGTATGCGTGAGTAGCAGCAGAGGAATACTTAAATAATGTAGTGCTTGTCTCTTGGTAATTTGCTGAAAATCTGTTAACCTTTTTCACTTCTTATCTCAAACATTTGCAGTTTCTCGCTGTTGGGTATATGAATTGTCTACTAAATAGTGTCAGCTAAGGTTTTAACAAGACGTTTCTCTTACTGCAGATTGGAATGTCCTTTTGACACAGCCGTCCAGTTGGCAGCTTATAACATGCAAGGTGAGTAGGTGGGGAAGGATGAAGTTGCATGAACAGCTTTGTGTAGACTCTTACTACCTCAGTTAGTCTGTCTGTCCTTGTTATGTCCGGAAAATAGGTTCTGCCCAGACATTAGCGATCCGACGTGAAACACAGCTGCTCTTGATTGTAATTTTGCTGAAAGCATATGTAGAATATTACTTGATTCCTCAGGAAACAGAACAAGGAGGTTCTGAACATAAACAGCTTTGCCCTGAGCTTATTTTCTCAGGTGCTTGTGTGCAAACCTGTCCACTTTCACACAGGACACAAGGTCTGCAGTCTTCCTGAATTGCTTTGATACAGTAACACAGTTCACTTGTTTTCGTCACACAGTTTCTGCCGCGTGCTTTCTTCGTTGTACAAATCAGATACAAAATTACTTTGGTTCTGCACTCAACTGAAAAGTCTCGTGTATAAAAACCACCCAGCTTTTGACTTCAGCTTATTTGTGGAAATGTGTTAGTGCCCCGTGGCTCATCTCGTACTTGAGCGTTTATGGTTGAAATACTGTTGTTGCTATTTGAGATCCTTCTTCAACTGAAAGAGTTGACATACTATGTTTTTTCTCAGCTATACAGCACTATGCTTGAGTCATCTGAGACTCTTATTAATGAGTCATCTTTGACTTCTCATTCCAGCTGAGAGTCCAGCATCTACAGCTTCTCTGAGAACTGTGGTCTGACCTTCAGTTGCTTGTATAGGTTGTATATCACTGGTGTTCATGGCAAATGTCTTCTGTTGTTTGGATGAGGGTGTGATTTTAACAAATGTGGAGTTTGCTGTGGTTTCAAGCAGGGGAACTCCCAAAAGAAAGAGGGGAGGCTTGAAGTTCTAGAAATGTCTGCTAGAGTAGGGTCCTTTTTGGAGGATATAGCAATGTGGCTTTGCTCAACCCAGTTTGAGTCTACAAAAAATCCCAGAACCTCTGCTGTAAAGCTGTTGTACAGTCTTCTGATGAAGAGGGAATTTGGAGATGTGCCGAGTATTTTGTGCTGCACAAATTCTCTATACAACATTCAACTTATCATCCAATGCGTTGTTATACTTTGCAGGAATTAGGTAACAGGACTAAGTCACTGAAATTCTTTTACAGGTATTTTCCAAAACACATTTTGTTCTTCAGGTAGGAACTATTAATGGCTCTGATGATGTGTAGGTGTAGAGAGTTGGGATTAAACTGTAAAGATACCTGCCTTTTTAACCTGCTCTTTTGTGTGGAAGGAAAACAGTTAGAATACATACCATAGTTTAAAATATTAGCATTGTTAGAGCCTTAAGATACAGGTTTGGCGGATAAGTTTTTGGAAAAACAAAGTGATCTAATTAGGCCATATATCCATTGCTTTTTGTGCTGGTCTTTTCTTTCCTCTCTCCACAATGAGGCCCGTAGCAGGGCTTTAATCTTACTGTCTGACAGCTGTGTACTTTTATTTAAATCAGCTGGAACCTAAGCTGGCTTTGACAGCATTCCTTTCAACAGAGGCAGGCGTTTTAGTGGGAGTAAATTATTATAGAACTACAGACTTCCTCAGTCAGCATCTAAGAAAAAAAAAAAAGGGGGGGGGGTAAAAAGACTATTATTATGCTTGCAGCTTTCAGAATTCCAAGAAACGGGTTTTTAGATTGTATGTAGGTTTTTTTTACCTATGGAATATTGTATGTATCTATGTGACTTTTCTAGGTCTTCCCAAAGATGTCACTATTTTTTTTCCTACATAAAGAGCTGTAGTTTCTTTTTTCCAGACAGAACAATTATTGGCCTGTATCAGACACCCAAGCTTCAAGTTGCAGAATTATTTCTAGTTTTTTGGATATGAGCTAAACATTAAGAAGCGACTTGAAATTAATGGGAGAAGCAAATGCTTAGTGACTCTGAAAATCAGGGCATTTTTATAGAAATTTCTAACTGTGAGTTACAGCATTTTAGGCATACCATCAGTCTTTAAAAGGTGGGCTTGTTAGCATCTGTGGAAAAAGGAGGTTGTGCTTTTGATGTGTCACACCCATTGACGAGTATGTTCCAGTATGCTCTCTAAATAGCATCTCTTATTGCCTCTGTTGAGCATGCAGCAGTGGACTAGATGAGCCATTTGACTGACCCACTAGGGCATTTATTATGTTCTTAGATGAAAAGGGGGGCCCCAAGTATAACCTTGCATGATTGTGCCCTGATACAGAGTAATTTTAGCAGGACAGGGATTTATAGTCATAAAACCAAAAACTTATTTTTAGAATGGACAGATAGTTTTATGAAAAGTATCAGAACTGGGTTTTACGAATCTCCAGAAATTTTATTTTAATCATTTAAGGCAAAATTCCATTGTAACTTTAGCTGTTGTCTCAGTAGAGACTTCAGTGATACAAATGCTGAAAACCTTCTGCAAGAAAAAAAAAAGGTGAGTTTCAAGGATGTTGATAACTTCCATTTATAGAGTGTGTTAACGAATATATCAATAGTACTTTGTGAAAGTTAATGCAAAGCTTTTGTGCAGACAGCACAACCGTTTCGTGTCCATAATTTCCCTGTCAAAAAAAGTGACACTTCAAATATCAGGAGGACTGGAGAAGGGGGAACATAAAAAGAAATTTAGTATTTTAGATTACCTAGAAAAGTATGCAAAAGTTTCTGTTAATATCCACTGTGTTTATTGGGAACGTTGCTTGACAATGCTGT
>NW_009648925.1:5200878-5214416 GCF_000708025.1 Charadrius vociferus | reverse complement strand
TGAATTGGTGTCTGAGTTCAGGTTTGTTCCCACTCAGACTGAAGAGATGGAACTAGCCATTTTTGAGAAGTGGAAGGAATGCAGGTACTAGGTCTTCCAGTGCATGCTAACCAGCTGTTTGCACTGATTTTTCTGTGAAAAGAATGTATTAAAAAGATACTGCTGATGCTTCTTTTGTGGTCTTGTTCAGAAACATAATTCTAATATGGTTCTGTCATATTTTGTAAGAGGGTTTAATAAGAAAAATGGAGCTTTCCGAAGGTCTGAGTAAAATAATGAGGTTGCAGAATCTTGAAATACAATGATTTTTGCAGCAGCAGTTTCAGGTTAAAACTTACAAAAGTGACCTTGATGTTCATGAACGCGAACAAGTGTCAGCAGTATTTAGGTTTTTCACAATCTCTCACAAATTTCTTTTCGTCTTTCCTCATATACCAGTTTTTCCTTTGTATGCTTTTTCAGGCATCTACCTAACAGCAAAAAATTTATTTCAGGGGGCAAACACCAGCACAGGCTGAAACTAACTACTTAAACAAAGCTAAGTGGCTGGAAATGTATGGTGTAGACATGCACATAGTCAAGGTATGTTTAACCACAGCATGGTGACCTATGGAAATGATAATGTTAGCTTTGTTTCAGTTTTCAACACTGTTTTTGCTTTGGGGGGGAAAGGAATATTGTATTCATCTAACCTGTGTAACAAGTGATCTGGCTTTGCATCAACATTCCACTTTATAATGTAGATTTCTAGGAGGTATAACTGAAGTCCAAACATATCTGCTCTGTGTTAAATAAGAGATTGGTGTGTCAATATGTACTACAGTTTGTACTTAGACTAGGAGCTCTTTGAAAATCATAGTAATTAAATTAAAGTTGGCTGGGGTCCAGTCAGCTACCAGCTGATAAACTGCAAGTAAAAATAGATCTCCTGTGGAGAAGGAAGTGTAGAGAACTCCACAAGGAGGTCCTTGTGGCACAAACAAATCAAGAAACTTTAATTTTCCACTTTAGTCAGCCTTATCGAACGGTTGCATACTAGAAAAATCCATTCCATAAGATCACTGAAACACTGAGAAGAGTTTTGTTGTATAAAATAAGCAGATATGTGTTTAATTGTAGCACTGGGCAAATAATCTACATTAATTACTGGAGTAATTTTGATAAAGGGTCGAGCACCAAAATGAGCTTAATCTTTATTTTGTGGCAATTAGGCAAGAGACGGCAATGATTACAGCCTGGGACTAACACCTACAGGAGTTCTTGTTTTTGAAGGAGACACAAAGATTGGTTTGTTCTTCTGGTAAGCTCTCTGATTGTATGTTAAAACATATTTTAGATTTTTATTCTTTTGTTTCTTTTGCACTAGCCAAAAAAAAAAATTGTTTGGCATATTGAGAGCACTGTGAATACTATGTGTCTGCAGAAATATTCTGTAGTCTATGAGTGGTTTTGTGGTGTCCAAAAATATTCTTTCTTTTAACATTTATGGTTTATATGATAATAGGCTGTATATGTGTAACATGCTAGAGGCAGGTAAAAGATGGAATAACTTTAGGATGTTTTCATTTTTTTTTATTGTGTGTTTGTTTCTGTATTTTGCACTGGATTGCTTTGGAAATAGTGTGTGCCCAGTCAGTGAAATGAAGCTTCTTCACGCATTCTAGCCGAGTGTTACACCTTACTGTTGAAAAAGAGGCAGAAGCAATAGTACTAGTGCAGTTTTTACATGTAATGTCGTCTGGGCAGGCTTTTCATTGAGAAAATGTGTGTCTCTGCCCAGTAAAGGGCAGAAATGTCCCTTTCTGCCTATCAAGAAGGACTAGTTAAAAACAAACAAAAAAAACCCCAAATACCCTTTTCCCCCCTCCAGGTCTATATGTAGTCAGGGGATATAGAGCTTCATTTAGCTTTTATGAACGTGTGCTGCTTTATCTGTCAGATACCTGAATAACACCCCACGGTTTCTCAGAAGCGTTCTGGTGAAATTTTGCAGGGCTTTACCCTACATGAAACACAAGGTATTATGGGTCTGGGTACACAGGCATTTATGGCTTTAAGTGCTTTATTCCATAATTCCCATCCAGTCTTTCAAAACTGAATACGAAGAATGAGTAGGCAGATGACGAGGTGAAATTTCATCATATGAATAGTTAGTTTGGGTTAGCCCAGTCCAATTTTATAAACTTCTCTGAAAAATACTCACTTTGCAGCAGAAATGTTATCTGTGTGTCTTGTCCCTCCACCATCAATTCTGGGTATTTTTTTCGCGGGTGGGGGGTGACGTAGTTGTGGTTTTGTGTCATGTCATGGTCACGTTGTTCTCTTTGGCTGGGATTTGCTGAAACAGTCATCATAGGAATTGATCTGTGATATGTTGTACAGTGATTTACATTTCTTTAATGAAGCAGAATTATTTTGGCCTGCCTTTGTGTCTTTCTGAGTTCAGTTTTGTGGGCTTGAGGAAGAGTAGGCAAGCAGGAGTATTTGGGTGGAGTTTGATTTCAGTGCAAGTAATTATTATTTTAAGTTCTGATAGAATGATCTCCTTAGAAGTTGCTGACTACTTATCTTTAAGGTTTCTAATTATGTGTTACATTTTGAAGTGATACATTGGTATCCACAGTTAATCAAGCCCTACTGCATGAACTTAAAACACCCACAAAAACAAGAAAAAAAAAATTTGCTACAGAGGCTTCGACCAGCAAGTCGAACATACCCCTCAGTGAGTTACTAAGAGAGTTAGATGTAACCTGCTTTTTCTGTTCATCTTGCAGGCCAAAGATAACAAGGCTTGACTTCAAGAAGAACAAACTCACTCTAGTTGTTGTTGAAGATGATGAACAGGTAGATAACTATCTGTTTAGTTACATCTCGGTCTTGATTATACAGTACTAGTTTACATACTCCTGATCTCTTTCTTTATATTTAAGTTTTGAGAACTAACGTGGATGCCTTGCAAGATTTTTGATTGTGACTTGGGGGGGAGAAGGGGAATGAAGGGACTTAGGTATAAGGTAAATAGGCTCAATTACTTTTTTTTTTCCTCATCCTGTTTTTAAAAGGGGAATACCTTGTGAAACGAGTATAGGCCAGATAATTTGGAAACAGTGTTCTTGTTTTGCAAGAAAGTTTAAAAAAAGGCCAGGTAGCACATTGAGTAGAATTAATTCCTTAAGCAGATGCCAGAATTGTTCCCATGGGAAGAAATCTCAGAGCTGATACTACCAATGCTCATGTTTTTACAATTTGAGGAAATGGGATTTGGAAGCAAGACCACATTAGCCTCATTGAGAAGTACCTTTCTATTATAATGATGTCTTTAATTTGTAGTTATTCAGGGGTTTAACTTGTTAAGTATATGGGCTCTAGCCCTTTCCATCTTCAGACAATGGAATACTTGTTCATTAAAGCTTCTGAAAAGGTTGTTTTTTCTGCCTTAAATGTTTTTTTAAACATACATTTCAGTATTCATAAAAGCCTAATTTTATTTGGTTTACATTGAATTGTAGTTTTGACTTATTCAAGCCCCTTATAAATCATCTATATGCTTTGTGTACTTTAAGGGAAAGGAGCAGGAGCACACTTTTGTCTTTAGACTGGATCATCCCAAAGCCTGCAAACACTTGTGGAAATGTGCAGTGGAACATCATGCCTTCTTCCGGCTCCGAGGTCCTGTCCAAAAAAGCTCAAGTCGCTCAGGCTTCATTCGATTAGGATCCCGGTTCCGATACAGGTCATTGTCATCTGTCATTTAGCACATATCTTCTGTCATTCCTTGCTTTTCTTGGATTATACATGGAAACAGGAGAGAACTTGGTAGTCATTCACCTAGCACATATAGAGCAGCGAAACTTGCAAGCTGAGCGAGTTGCATTGTTGGTTTTATTAAATCATATGTATTTTCCCCCTGCATTTTCTGATTTATCTTCCAGTGATTGTGGTCTGTGCATTAGGAAACCAAAGATTTCTCAAGATTTCTGTTCTTTACATAGCATGCATAATACATTGTGTTTTATAGATCATCTCGAAAGGACACCCTTTTTAAAATGAACCATAGGCATGTTAGGCATTACCAGTGCATATAACAGACTTCAGAGTGGCTTGTGATCCCAGACCGCCAGGATGCTGTCAGTTGCCCCACCAGAGTTGGTGAGAACATAGGGAAGGAGGTGGGGCATGACCCCAGACAGTATGCATATACTTTGCTCCCATTTCGAGCAACTGCAGCAATACCATCTAAGCCTGCTTCAGAAGGGATCAGTGGTACCAAGGAATCAGCAGAACATGAGGCTGCTACTGCTCTGGGGGCAGAGTCTGGCCAAACTTGGAGGAAAAAAAGACTTGCCTGGGAACAAGAGCATCTAGATGCTGGTTTTTAGTCCTATTTTACCATCTTTCTCTATGACCTCTGGCAACATACCTTAAGATTTACTTTCTCCTAGAATTTTCAACCTCTCCCAAATAGCGTGACCACAGAAATACAATAAGAACAAATGTGCTTTTTCAGCAACTTAACGTTAAAGCTTCATCTTTTTGTTTTGGGAAAATGGGGTGAAGATTAGGATGTTTGTAAAACTCATCTCTTTTTTGTGAAAGGCCTTCTGAAATGTTGAGCTTGGGATTTTTTTAATAGAACTGAGATCAAATTATTAAACTGTTAATTTAAAATAGAAATGTGATGTCTTGATGAGCAGTATCTGTATTTTGTTGTACAAAAGTTACTTACTTTATTATTTTGTACTTCTACATGGCATTGTTAGTGGGAAAACAGAATATCAAACCACTAAGACAAACAAAGCCAGGAGATCAGCATCCTTTGAAAGGAGGCCCAGCAAGAGATATTCAAGACGAACACTACAAATGAAAGGTAAACTATATACCTACAATTTTGAGAAGTATAATCCACGGTGAGAATTAAGTAATCATATCCTTTAAAGGTACTGTGTAAGAATTCTTCTGTAACTGTTTGCGACCCTCTTGAATTTTTCAAAATGAGTTTTTCTTTGGCTTATTTGGGAGACTACCTATATTTACCAGAATAAGCTTGTGTCCAAAGCATGTTATTCTGGCTTGCCTGGCAGGCATAAATATTGTACACAGTAGGTCTCTGTATTAAGATGGAAAACTTCACTCCAGGAGACAGTGATGTATTAAAGATAATACTTGAAATTTATTAATCAAGTTTGAAACTTTTGTCACTGAGATTTTTTCATTGTTCTTAGGAGTTGCACTCTGTTGTTACAACCCAACAGCATGTGATATTCAACTTGTCTCTTATTCCCACTCTTGCATAGGTCAAGTGTGACCTCCGTGCATGCTTTCAGATATTTGCTTAAATCTAACTCTTTGGCTTGCTCTTCAGATTTTTTTTTTATTTTATTTTTCCAGTTTAGAATTTTTTTTCACACATTATACATGGGATACGTGCAACTTCTGCTCTTTTAGTTGCCTACTAGGCAGTGCTAAACTATTTCTATTAATATACTTAATATTTAACTGATTACCTAATTAGAAATTTAATTAAGACTTTCAATTTTTGCAGCACATTCTGCTAAACTTGAAGAAACAAGGTAAGATGCATTCCAATATTTAAATTTCTTTGTTTGCCACCTGTACTTGAGCACATGTCTGCAGAAGGGGGTTATAAGATTAGCTAAATGTAGACCATATTAACTTCGTAACTTTGGGTTTGCTATGGGTTTTGTGTTTGTTTAATTTACATAAAACCTACTGTTCAAAGCAAAGCTCCTGTGTTGCTGTCACACTGAAGATTTTGCCAGACTTGCTTCTCAGCAGGCAAAGATGTTTGTTTATGACTAGCTATGATTCTTGCTGGATATGAGCTGCTGTTCTGTGTTCTGCCATGTAAAGAGAGCAGGTAAAAAGCATGTGAGGATCTCTTCTTTACGACATCTGCCTACTCTGGCTATGTGACTGAAATACATAATCAAGTGAAGTTCAGAGACAGGGAAAATAAGGTGAAATAAAAGTTTGAAATGGCTTTGTATTTTGTACTATACTTGCATTTAGTTTTATATACTAAGTATTTGTTTTTGTACATTTATACTAAATTATCCATAACCAACATTGAGAGGGAGGCCTTTTGTTTCATTATTTCTATACCTAGAGTCTTTCTGCATGCGTAGGGTCATATTTGCTGATGCAGTGCAAAGTGCTCATATGAATCTGCATCACACAATCTTCATACCCTTCCTTAAGGGAAGAGAGGAAACCAGGCTAGAAAGAATTACCAAGTAGCGAAGGAACAGAGTCACTCAGTTCTGCTTTATGTCCACTGCCCTAATAACTTGTGAACATTGCAATGATCAGTTGCAACCAAAATATTTTTCAAAACTAGATACTTGTAGATGTTAAGAATCATGACAGTAGGGAGCTGGGTAAGGAATGTCAAAATAACATTTCAGAACAACAGGCTTAATACAATCATACATTTTCTGTTTGTGGCAGCAGGGTTGATTCTTGCGTGAGATGGGGAGAAGCCTAGGAAGTGTGGGCACAAGGCTGCAGTTACTTTAGTGGAGGTGTCTCTGTCTTTGCAATCTTCTGTAGTCTTTTCTTTTTATAAAATAGGAAAGTACTCTTCAACACTGGTTGTCAGTAAAGCGTTTAAAGAACCTCTGCATGCAAAATGTGACTACCCAATTAATTAGTACTCTCGTCATGCTGTGTTGTCATGCCCTTCTCTGAGTTTCATGCTGCTGAGGTCATTCTGAGAGTGGGAAGAGAAACTTCATATGCAGTTTCTCCTTCTGATAAGACAGCGGTCTTCTGATCTGCAACTAGGTGTGGCACTGTTATGTTAGTCTCCAGAGCAATCTATGCCATTTTTGAAACTCTACACTCGAGCACTGCTAATTGAAATGCATCATGAAAGATGTATGTTGTTCCATTCTTTTGTGTTAACTCAGCAGAGGGGAATGTGCTACCTAGAAGGCATTCCTTAATATTTCTGTTAAAAGTGCACTATTCTGTGCTAACGTCTGCGTTCTCTCAACAGAGAAGGTGTGAAGTTGGGAAACTGGCAAGAAACAGCTTGTTTGGTCTTGACGTTATGGCATTTAAGTAATACAATTCTAAAGAATCACTGAAGTAGATGCAGAAATCTATTTGAATTGTCAGCTTGCCAGGTTGGATAGCTATTGTCCGGACTGTAAATCAAAATATTAATGGCTTGTAGGAGACTGGAACCATTTTTTAGAAGATTAGAAGTCTAGAAAAAAGTTTGCTTTGCATGAGATTTATAACGTGTAATTATTGTGCAGAGTGTTAATGCTTTTAAGTCTCTCAGAGATTTGTGAAAAAGTGAAATGGCGCTTCCAGATTGAGAAATAGTCAGGAATAGGGATATAGGTCTTATTTATTTAATATATTAAATATTTATAATATAAAATTATTATTAATGCTGTGCTGACCTGCCATGCACATAATTTTGAATTGCTGCTTTTTAGACTCTGAAGCAGTAATTCAGTCCATTAGAGGCTGTATGCAGAAGAAATTCTTGAATTTTTCTGATAAACTTTGTGATGTGAAACTTCAAATCACAAGAGTCCTAGTTATGGAACAAACATAGTATCTACAGCATGTAGGTGAGGTTTTGACAATGTCACATTTTGCTGGGTGTTTAACTAAAACTATATCATTTTTCCTTTAAAAATGCTCCACCCCCCTGCCCTTACTGCTGAATCATGCAGAATTTCTAAACTGAACTGGTTTAGGAAAGGAAGAGGAAAAACCAGAGGAATTACAGATAAACTACAGTTTGAACAAATAAAAAATGATGTGATACCCTTAGTTACTTAGAGAGAGGCAGCTAACCTAAAACATAAGTTTTAAAGTTTTCTTTTGAGAATAGTGAAGTGCTTTGGAAAGATCTTTGTTAGACTTTGTGTTTCTTTCTGAAAATCCTTGCAGTTCTGCCAGCCTGCAAAAATAGTTTGTTGATCTGATTCTGATTTAAATTCTTTTTGTCTTTCAGTACTGCAAACAATGCTGTTATCAACCAAACTAATGGATCACAAGTAAGGACTCTCATTCTTTTAAAAGGCAGTTTTCGTGTATTTCAACACATTTGATGATTTCAGGATTAAAATCCAGTGATTGACCAATTGAAAGTTACAAATGGTTAACTACTAAATTGCATGCCAAGAAATGACTGTTAATTTACAAGCAAGATAATTGGTTAATTTAGCAGGATAAAGGAAGATACCCCATGCCCCAGTACTATAGAAACCATGCTATATATAGATACAGATTTTCATATGTACACAAAGCACCTTTGTGTGAGAGTTGTTATTATCCAGAGCAGATTAATTCTATATGCTAAGTAACATTTTAAAAAGAAAAGAGGGGGGCATCAGCTCCTATTCCTGCTTACAGTATTTTTTTTTTTCTCTGAAAGAGGGGAATGCACCTATGAATTAAAGAATACATTGTTAGCAAAAAGTCAGTGTTTTCTGAGTTTGAGAAGGAAATCAGACACACCTGTCCCCTCAGTACTTGTACACAGAATACCTTGTTTCACTGAAAAGGGATGTTAGTGTAAAGCAACTCTCTGAGTATCAAAAAACAGGACTTGGAGTTTGGAAAGACCCCATCTTGCTTTCTGGAGCATTTCAAATGCAGATTGCAACAGAAAGGTTCATGTATTGGTGGAAATGAGATTATGGTTTGTTTTAACATTAAAATACTCTCCTGATAGATTGCTGCTCTGCCCAAGCTTTTGCTTTCTGTGCAAAAGGCGTTGGTTTTTCTCAGGAGCCGTTATGTTTCAGATGGCAGTCCAAAGGCCTGCAACCCAAAGGTGCCAATCATTACTGCAAAGTTACCTACAGAAGAAAAGCATTACTGCATGAATTTAAAAAGGAAACAACCGACCATAGCTTTTTACTGAAATCTTTGAGCGGCCTTGGATTCATTACGATTCCAGTACTGTGTGCAGTACTGGAAAAGACTGGACATGGGCATCCAGTGCTGTGGAAGTACTGGAAGACAACAGCCTTGCTTTAGGTTTGTGCTTAAGGAGAAGTGGCGACATGTTTTGCTATGTATCATTGCTTCATTAATGTGTGTATAGTAACTAAATTGTTTATATTCTGTCTCCAAAGCGCTGGAATGCAAACCCAAATCTACCTGTCCTAACAGCGGTTCCTTCTGCCCCAGTCTTAGTGGAAATAGAAAACCTCCCAAGGAGCCCAGGAGTCAGCCAGCAAGACAAGAAGTGGTATGTTCTGCTTTGCTGGGAAATGAATTTTGCTTGCTTTTGCATGATTCAAGGGTCTGTTTCTTTATCTGCACTTAAACAAGCTGCCATCCTTGTATCTTTAACATAAGTTGACAGACAAGTTAGTGACGATGCAACTGATTTGTTGCTGTGAATGTAGTGGGGGAAGGTGACGACAACAGCATTAGTCACTGCCAACCAAAAGAAAATTTCTTCAGGGGCTGAGGAAATTATTAAATCAGGAACAGCATTTTCAAGTCTTGGAGAGAGTTGGGTCCTTCTCATTTGCCATAATACTCCTTGTAACCCTTGGCTTGGTATCATGGGGCCCAAGGACTTACCTTGATCCTTAACAAAATGCGGTGTCTTGTAAACCAGTATCCTTGTGAATTGTCTTTTGAACCTTTTGAAATGGGTAAGCTATTTTGTTCATTATCTTGGGTTGAATGGGAGCTTGAGGAAAATGACACACGCTGAAGATAAGAGCTTTGATTTCGTGTAATCAGAGTATTTGTTTTATGGATTGGGTGCATCTCAAAGCAAGGATGATTTGCTTGAAGATAAATGTACATATCGTTTATCTTTTCTTAAAGTAGTTCTATACTGCAAAGCTATTTCAAAACCAAAACTGATGTATATCAACACAGTACTTGTGCATGTGTCAACTTTTTCAGCTTCTTGTGCATTCAGAGGCAGTATGGCTTATCCTAGAATGGCAGTTCTGGTTTCTGTGAGACTCTCCAGGAGCAGCAGCAATGCAATGGAGCGAGACAAAAGCTCTTATCCTAAGCAGTGTCAGCCCTCAAGAGAAAAGGTCCTTCTCCCATTGTTGGGCATATGAACCTACTTTGCTTCAGTATCTCTTAAAAGTAGATGGTATTGGTTTCTAACAGTGCAATGACAAATGTACTTTAATTTTGTAAATCATTGATTGAAGACTTCTAAATACTATGGATTTTGGATTATAAGGGGGATGGTAATTCTGTCTTATGTATTGCATTTTTTTGAAGTTTCCATCAGAACTTGTGATCAATGCTGTTTTTCTTTCTTTTGCCCTTGATTTGTCTAGTATCTGAAATCTGTGCTTGTCTATGATGAGATCCTGTTGATCGCTCGATTCCTTCCATGGTGGTGGGTGAAAGGTGGTGGTTTCTTTATTCTTCAGCATTCTCAATATGGTTTTATTTTTATTCTTTCGGTCTGATTGCAAGATGCGTGCTAGAACCCGGGATTTCCTTTGATGGAAATGTTTGACTCTTGCTCCAAACAGCTCTTCTTGGGTATCTGATTTGTGCTAGCATTCTTGCTAGTATTTGCAAGGCTTCTGTTGCTTATTGAAATCCTGCTGCTTTTGTTCAGAGGCAGAGAGGGCTCTGTAGCCAATCTGTTTCAGTTTTGGTCTTGGTACGCCTGTTTTAGGATTAAGAACTTGAGCCTGTCTGTCTTAACATTGTCAAGGAATCCAAGCTTACATGCCTGCTGCTGCAGTATGTAGCCTTTCTATAGAAGAGTGGGAGTGAATATAAAATATCCCTGCATGTAATGCAAAACAGTATGCCATAATGAAAACAAGCTTCTTGGCAATTGATGTGCTTTAATCGAGAGTGTAATTCTTGTACTGCATAGGTGTTATGTTTCTTAAAGACATACCATTATTATTGAAGGCAGTTGTCTTCTGGCAAAGAGGTTTTACTGTTTTCATGGGAAACAGTACTGCCTGTAATAAAGGGCAAATCCAGCTGTAGGAAGACGACAACAGTTTGGAGCTGAGTCAGCAATTGAGCTACATCCTGGTTTCCTAGGTGGGAAGTGGGATTAGGTTAATATAATTGCCAGAACATACATATTTATTCCAGGGGCTGTGACTTGGCTATTGCGCCTTCAAGTGTTGGTGTCTCAATGCTGCTAACAAGATCTCTTCTTAACTGCTACTGTCTTTAATTGGCCTGTTTCTGCATGAATTATCTTTGCTTTCTGTCAGAAAAAATAGTCTTCTTTTAGAGAGAGTTTGCCAAGGATTGTTGAGAACACCAAAATCTTTTGGACTGGGGATTTTGTAGATGGTTAGATTGAAGGGGTTTAGAAGTAAGGTCCCGACCTCATGAGTGTCTGTACTCTGCTTGGCAGATGTCTATATTGGCTACTTTGCAGCTTAGATCCCTTCCTAATGTCAATGTTTCCTTTAATTTAAAATGTTAATGCTGCAGCTGCCAACAGCAGTTGTGCCAGATTGTAGAAAGTACTTTGCCAGATAGGAAGGATTTTAGAATTTTTATTTTTTTTCTTTGCTCCATGCCTGTAAAATTGCCAGTACCGGAAAACTGTACTGGTCTGTGTGTTCTGAAAACAGTCTGGAATATTAGCTGCTTGGCTAATACACAATCAGTGTCTTTCTAACTTCAGTCTTTTCTGAAGAAGCTGTTTCTGTGCTAAGATAGGACAGGAGACAAAGGTTTAATAATTTTTTCCTTTCTATGGAATAAGTAGGGGATTTTTTTATTTTTTTTTTTTTTTTGCTTGCTAGTGTATGAAGCTTTCACTTAACTGCTTAAATTAGAGAAATGGGAAAAACAACATAACGGACTGTTGAGGATTGGAGCCTTCAGTGTTCACGGGTCACTTCCTCAGCATGTTTCACAAAAACCGAAACTCTGAATTTACCCGTGGGTGACCTTTATATAAATCCTCTCTCTTTTCTAAAGGAGGACTATCCCTGAGTGTTAATCATTTACCGCTGTTGTGAATCCTGCATGCTTTTCTGCTTCCCTGCCTTAACATGTGTGATCTTCCAACCCGTGCACTGGCTGCTCGGCTGTTCTGGCAGGGCTGGGAGTGTTAAATCAGGCTTTCTGGAACATGAGAAGGTGGAATTTGAGCTGGGGGCTGCCCAGGGACCCCTCTAGATGAACAGCAACAATGTTTCCACTTTGTTTAGATTTGGGTCATTAAACAGAGAATTTTACATTGGACTGAAGGAATATGTTTATTTTAGGAATTTCTATGCTTGAGTGGTTTGTGAGAGTGCTTTTTTCCAAGCACTTTTTTGATACCTGACTGTACCTTTCATCAGCCTCTCTTAAAACATAACCAGTGAAGGACCGTAGTACAACACAGTCAACAGTTAACGGATCATTGTCCATTTTTTAAAGTCTTTTAAAATTCAACCATTTCAGTAAATTGTTTATCCCTGCTGCTTTGGAGATGCTTATGCCTAAAGCCTTACAGTTTTCTAGCTAAGGGCTCCTGCATAAAAATATTTTTCAAAACACCGTTTAAAGTGATGAATGTTCTCCCCTGCTCCTCTCTCTAGTTTTTGGAGGACTTTATTTCAGCTGTGGTATAGAGTAGCTATAACTGTGCATGGCATTTCTGTGGTTTTGATTTTAAGAATTCAAAATTTAGAATTTACAATTCATTATGCCTTCATATGCAAAATTGGAAAGCAGCGTATTAATTTGTATTGTGACCTTTTTTAAATGGTTCTTTTTCCAACTAAGTTTTTTGTGTTAATCAATATAGCTACAGTCAGCTCCTTCACTAGTATTTAGTCCCTTAGTCAACTAAATTGTGAATGATTTGTGTGTGCTCTACTGTTTGCTCCTGCACAGTAATGCTTACTTTTCTGAGTTTCTATTTTCCTCTCCTTTTTTTTTAACTTGCATTAGAATCTACATTTTCCGACGTCTTTGAAAACTAATGTTGCATATAGATGCTTTTTCAGGTGTACATTTAGAGCTGCCACTTAACCCCTTTCCGCTTCCTGCAAATAAAATGGTCTGTATACTTGGGAGGTCTATGCTTCAATCATGCTATTTTTCTCAGTAAAATGCACATCGTTCTTGCTCAGTTTTGTAAAGTCTTTGAAATATGAAGTGCTTTTCGTTTGCTAAGCATAGACAATGTATACATGAGATAGCTTAACTTGTCATTTCGGACTTCTGCAAAAATGTGCATGATACTGAGCAGAAAAGGGGTTTATTTGACAGTGTTGTCATGTACACGTATAATTGCATGCCTCTTTCCTTGAGTATTTACCTTCCAGCAATGCCCTTTTTCCTTGCCTCTTTGCATCAATCTTCTTGTCTTTACCTTTGCTTTACTTTTCCACCCTCTTTCTCATCCGTACCTGTTTACTAATTGTGCCCCCTCCCGCTCCTCAATAATCCAGGCCCTTTGATGCTGCCGACCGCTGTCAACGTGGTGGAAGCCTGTGGGACGCGTGGGCCCCGCCGAGGACCCGCGCTGCGGACGGACAGTACACCGCTTTTGTCCATGAGCGCAATGTGAAGAATGCAGG
>NW_009648925.1:5156918-5200868 GCF_000708025.1 Charadrius vociferus | reverse complement strand
TGGTACCTATGCTGTCCAAACCACCATGACCAGTCTCTGAGATGGGGGCCTTTCTGGAGCTTGAGACTGCTTTCTAGCAGAGGCTGGAAAATTGCATTTTGAGCTGTCTCTGATATAAGGACAATGGACCCAAAGCTGACTATAGACGGGGGGGAAAAAAGCTTTTATTATGAAGGCTCTGCATATCGTGCTGTTGGTATTTAGTCTTTAAAGAAAAAATAACACATAGACCAAAAGCCACCCATCGCTCTTACATTGAAAAAAGTATATATATTTCTTTTTAATTGTGTTAATATTTTTCTTAATGATTTGAAAAAAAAAAAAAATTTTAGCTGGGTTTAACTTTGAGAGCCATGCAGGAAATTGCATTTGTAACAAAACTGCACATACATCCAGTGGGTTATAATGTGGTTTCAAAAATCTTAGCTAGAGGATGTAACTGCCCCTCCTTTTGAACCATGATTATTTAAAAATATCTGAGAGATGGTTGATCTAAAAACTAACTGTTTTTTTTTTTTTTAACAAGTCCTCTTCTGAAAAGTATTGTTTGGAAATGGGATAGAATTATTTTAATTTTTTAAGAATAAAATTATCAGTACTCCTGAAAAGGCAAAGAGTAATTTTTTTTTTTGCTTTCTAGAAAATTTTGTTTCTTTGCTGCTGTGCTCCAGTTAAAATTAAACAGAAATATTTCCTGACAAACCAGCCCTACCATATGATTTATGAGGTTAATTGTTAAGTCAGAGGTTAAGACTCCAGCTTCATGGCTCACTGGTGTTCTTGGGGGCCTTTAACAACGTGAAGAACTACCTTTACCCTTGAACACTGTTTTCACGTGTTTTCTGAAGTTAGTTGCTTTTAAATTGCGATATAATTTTCCTATATAAAAAAAAAAAAAAGAGGAAAACTTGTGGTAGAGTGCTTTTAAAATTCACTTGTATTTGGCTTTTAGGATAAGAATGTGGTTGAATGACTTTCAAATTGTTTGAGCAAGTTTCAAATTGCCACAGAGCCCAGAAATACAAAAACATTGTTTTCAGATATCCAGCCCCAAAGAACCAAGAAAGTAAGTCTCAGCTAGGACATAACTTAATATTGCCTGAGATATTTTGGCCTCATCCCCCTTGCATCTGACAAGGGAAAGGAGATTGCTAATGAAATGCGTGTTTCTATTTTATAATTCTGCTTGAAGAATTAAGAAAAATAGAATATGCAAGCTATATATTAAAGATCTGTGGGATCAACAGAGGGGATTAGAGCAACGTGTCGTGCTATTCTTTGTTTTAGATTTTGCAAAGTGAATGTTGTAAGCTTCTGGACCAAAGCAAGCCTATTTGTTTCTTTATTCTTTATAAAGTTGCATAAGAATATGCAAATGAAAACAGGTGTTTTAACTTTCAAATATCGTATAATTTGTGTGTACGTGAGGGAGAAGAATTTGAGTGAAGGAATTTGGCATAGTTTTGTATTTAAAATGCAAGAACGTTGTTGCAATAGCAAGTCACTGTTTTATTGCAGAGTTTTAAGTTCAGATGTGCTTGTGGTAGTGGTCAGGCAGCCGCAAGTAGTGGCAGACTCCTCGGGTATCAGAGAAGTTTTGTGTAGCTATCATAGAATTAAAGAACAGTTGAGGGTTGGAAGGCGCCTCTGGAGATCATGTAGTCCACCCCCATGCTAAAAGCAGAGTCGAGTAGAGCAGGTTGCTCAGGACCACGCCAGCCAGGTTTTGTGTAACTCCAAGGATGGAGACTTCACACCCTTTCCAAACAACCCATTCTGGTGTTTGACCAACCTCACAGCAAAAAGGTTTGGTTTTTTTTTTTTTTTGTATTTAGGTGGAATATCCTGTATTTCAGTTTGTGCCCGCTGCCTCTTGTCCTGTCTGTGGGCTCTCTTGAGAAGAGTCTGGCTGTTGTCTTCACTGCCCCCGTCAGGTTTTTATACACATTGATAAGATCCTCCTGAGCTTTCTCTTCTCCAGGCTGAAGAGTCCCAGCTCTCTCAGCCTCTCCTCATATGTCTGGTGCTCCAGACCCTTTGTCATCTTCATAGCCCTTTGCTGCACTCCCTCCAGTATGTCCATGTCTCTTGCGTGCTGGGGAGGCCAGAGCTGGGCACAGCACTCGGAGTGTCTCACCAGTGCTGAGTAGAGGGCCGGATGTCCCAGCTGCCTGCAGTGTGCTGGCTGTCACCAACTGCCCTGGGATTAACTGCAAATTTGGTAATTAAAGCTGTGGCTAAAGTTTTTGTAATATATTTTTTTGCATGACAGCAGAATTAGTTCAGCTTCAGGATAGCGCAACTCTGGTTGACTGAAATCCATCTACCTTTAGAATTGATTTGGTTTAGTACGGTATATGTGTTGCATGCTTTTTCCATGTGGCCTTGAATCTTGCATACATCCCGAGAGTCGATTTTGCTCTGTGCTAGGCTTATTTTAGTGTGACTTCATTGACTTAGGGAGAATTATTATCCTGTTTTCCACTAGGGTATATGACAGCTCTCAATAGTAGACAGAAATCGTACCACACTAGTACCAGCAACACCTGGCTGTGTTTTTACAGGGACAGATGACACGGTCAAGAAATAGCATTGAGGAAACACATGGATGTCTGTCTGAACAGAATGGTGGTGACAGATCTTTGCTTAATATCCACAAAGGTTCTGCAGCCAGCACCTTTTCCTAAGGGTGTTTTCTTTCTTTTCCTGTAGTTATTGGCTTGTGTCTATTACACTATGTCAGTATTTGGAATTATCTTCAAACAAATGGGAGACAGCAGAAGTCTTAGAATGTGAGACTCAGCCTGCTTGATTAGAAACTGAATGCACTTGAACAGTTTCCATTTATAGCAGCATACATCCCCAGGATTTTTTCTTTTGCTTTCCTCACTTTAAAAGGAAAAGGAAGTTCTTTTTTTTTTTCCTGAATATTTTGCGTTTTTGTTAAGGGGAAAAAAAATCTGAGAAGGTGACATGCTTAAATTTACTACTCTTCCTACCTTCAGGTACAACATTGAATGCCCCCAAATGAAGGAAATGAACAAAGAATTTCATACTATTATACTACCTTGCAGTCACTATCAGTTTGAAAAAATAAATTGTGTGGTGCTCCTTGCAGGTTTAAATTAGAGTACTTGCAAAAGAATTATCTCTTTTGCCACAGACTCGGATAGTTACTGTATTTTGCAGATTGTATTTCACAAACTAGAATGAAGTATTGTTTTCCTTTTCAACTAGGAGATTAAAAAAAAAAGTACCCTTTGTAACTGACAGTTTTCTCAGTCATGTTATACATTTTACACTGCATGGTACATACTAATTTCTATATATTTGTCAGGCAAAAAGAAGAAATAATGTAGTAGCTAACTCCCTTAACTGGGGGAGTTCTCTGAGCATGTAACAACTTCTGTGTGATTTATTACTGGGTTGACAAACCTTTCCATGCACTAAAACCCTTTGATTATTCCTATACTCGTAATTATTTGTATGGCTTGAACTTGTGGTATCATTTATCAGCTTTCCCCTCAGAATATTTCTTAAAATATGCTGATAGAAGTTCATTCTGAAGACATAAAGCCTGGCACTTACTACTCTGCAAAGTTCAAATATCCCTTTTTATGAGGGTAATTACCAGAACGTGGAAAGCTAATGCCCATTTCGTTCTTGAGTACTGCACACTGACTGTCGTAGAAGTCCTACTTTTCTACTAGGAGTCCTACTGCAAAGCCTTTTATTATTTCCCTTATGATTGATGTGACAGTTCATCAGTGTTTTGTAAGAGAAGTCAGAAATTCTGTGAAGTGATGAAAATAGTATCTTGTGCTTTTTGCTTCTGTACTCTGGCCATTTATGAAGCTGACGTGGTAGGCTTCCTGGTGATGCTCTGAAGACGGTGAAGAATCTGGGTGGCCTTGAACAATTTAATGCTCTTTGGGGAACTCGTCTTTTGTGCCTGCAAATTCCAGTGGCTGAGAGTCTCCCTAGTCTGACTTTCTTCTTGTATATGCCTATCTCAGGGTGGCTGAGCAGGTGTTTCAGTGGGTCTGAAGGCAAAATGAGGTCAGTTTCTACTTGAATCTTGGCTTAGGAGGCTTTTCTTGAGTCTGCCTAAAATTCATTTAGTTTCCCCAAGGCCCCACTGTGATGCAGGGGTGAAGCTGCAGGGACCCACCCCAGTTGTCCTTGCTACCTCAGCCAGTCCTCCATCCCGTGGCACAAACAGCAATAAGGTTTTCTACAAACTTCCATCACTTTAATGTAAGTAGTACACTGCTTTCAGGGCAAGACTAGACATTGGGTGTGCCATTTGAATATGCCACCAGATTTCAAGACTGCCTTTATGTCTAGTGGGCAGGTTTTTGAATCAGCTCTCTTGTCTGTCTAGTAAATGTTACTGCAGTTGTAATGAGGGGGAGGAGGAAAGGCTAGTGTTACCATCCTAGTGATTTTCTAATGAAGATAAATTTCATTTTTCATTTTTTCATTTTCAATTTTCATAAATTTCAAATTTCATTTTCTCTCCACTGTGCAGCAATGCCAAGAAAGGCATTAGAAGATTACAGCACAGAGAACTGTTACTGGTGCTCTACATCCTCTCTCTTATGTGGAGTTCATAGGAGCATATACCTAGTTCCTTCAATATGTCATGGCATCAGCACCTCTTTTCTGCAGGCAAAATCTGAACTTCATATACTGGTTGTATTAAACATTTGGGAGGCTATTTACAGAAAACTGTCAGAAAATAGGAAGGAAAGTGTTGCCTTCATGTGAAGATTATAAAACATTTTCACTCATGCATAGGCATCCTCTGATAGTAAGGTATGAGATTCAGTCTCACTTTCTTAGTTGCCTTAATTGGAAGAGCATCTATTCCTGCCTATTACTTCTAGTAATTGAAGTTCCCTGTATCCAACATTCCCTGTTTGCAAGACTATCTGCTGCTTGCCGTTTCCCATTAGTGGTGCACAGAGAGGCCGTACAGTAGACTGAAAAGTTTCATACTATTTGCTTTGTTAGTAGCTTCTTATTCCACTGCTTAAGAGAGCCAAGCAAGTGACCTCAGTTTGCCTCATGGCAATTAATTGTCTTAAGATGATTCGTACATTATTAGCACTAGAACGGTGATATCCTGTAATCTGTTTCAGAGGTGTATATTTAACATTGGAAGGATTCTTTTGGGCGCTTGAGTGGGAGGGAGGAGTTTTTTCCTGGAGCCTCTAGTGACAACATGGGACTGCTTCCAAATTCCAGGGGCTGGAGGGAGGTGTGGGGCATTAACCGGGTAGTGATAAGGGAGAAGCTGGTCTGAACTGTCAAGTAGGAATTGTCTGTGTCCATGCATAAGGGTAAGTTCTGTTGTGGTGGGTACTTGTTTGGTATCATTGTTCTCATATTTGGGACAGGACTTTCAAAAGTGGTAGATTTTGTTTCTTCTTATATCAATATTGCAACCAAACCGTATGTAAATTTGATTGCTGATTGAAATGGGTGACAATCAAACTGCTGTTGTGTGCACAGGTTGTCTGATGAACCATCGTGTTCTGCAACAGCTGTTGTTCCCGTGTTTGTTACAGTTTGCTGTTCGGATAGCTTTAGCTGTTCTTGAACTTTGAAGAGAGGGATGAGATTCCTGACTGTTTGCACAACATAAGCATCATAATATAACTTTTGTTTTTGTAATTGTTTTTCTATTTTCATTGTAAATGCAGATGGTAGGATAAAATAAAAAGATGTTTCCATTTGAAAGCAAAGGAGGTGAAACAAGTGATCCTAACAGGGCACAGTGTACATGCTGTAGTTCACTTAAAATATTGTAACTGCTGAGGCTTCATTCATGTTTCTGCCCAAGTTAATAAAGCTGAAACTAGTTATAGGTGTGCTATAACCATAATATAGCATCAGTGCAGACCTATGCAGTGCACCTGTCTGCCCTCTGTTCTGCTTACAAGTGCTGGGTGAAGTGCTGTACAAATAGATTTTTGTGAACACTATCAACTTCCCTCCCCCTAACTTCTTTTTCTCGTGTAAAAATCCTATGTAAAAAGCCAATATCTATTAGTTACGTGAAGCAGTTTTTACAGAATGTGTCTGGTTACCAGAAGACAGCTTGAAAAAAGAGATTGCATGTGTTAGAACTTCTTGTTACCGAAAGAGCAGTAACGTGATTCTGTGTATCTCTGCCCATCTTTCTGCCTTTGCAGTGTACCTCTTGTTGATTTGCTAGACAGCACGGAGTTGCCAGAAACTTGTGTCGATGATGCCGTAGGCCGTCCAGCTGTTGGCTTGGCAACAGGAGATTCAGAAGAGGCTGTTAGTTGCCCTCATCCTGGCACGAAGGAAACTGCTGCTGAAAAAGCAGACCCTGATCGTAAGCAAGCTTACAGGTTTTTACCTGTTATGATGTGTGCAGTCAAAGTTAACTGATTAGGTTGTAATGAGGTTGTTTCCTTACAAAAATCCAGAAGTGTTTTAGAAAGCTCCCTTTGATTATATGCATGAGAGTTTTACCCATCACTGGGACAACAAAGTTGGTCAGCTCTGCCTGTTTCGGCTGGAAGCAGCTTATTTCCAAGGACAGAGGTGCAAGGGAAAAGTCACAGCTCTTCGTGGGATCTGACTTTAGCCACAAATACAGTGAAGGGAAGTGCAACATCTGAGCAATTAACTCTTGCTGCTTACTCATTCGCTGGGAGGATGGCTGGGTAAATGACCTTGCAGGAGTGCAGAGTGTTGTGATTAGGTACATACAGTCTGTAGGCTTGAGAGTTGCACTGGAGATTGAGCAAGTAGCTTCCCTCATCCCTGTGCTTTCTTCCACACCTTTAAAATCATATAATTTATGTTCAGCAATAATGCAAGTTACAAGTCGAATAACTCCGTGGTGATATTAGCAAGATGATACCTTTTCTGTCTTTTTCAGCATTTGAAGATGCATTCCTAAAACTGAAACAGCTGGAGACGGAGCACAGCAGCCCCATGCCAACTGAGCGTCCCAACATAAACATAAATGTACAGGTACTTGGGCTTCATTCCTCCTGACAGAGTCGCTGAGTTTTGTTCAGATCATTCTGAAAAGTCTTCCGCTTACCTTGGTCCGTTTGCAAGATTTTTAAGAATATGAGTGAGTAATATTGGGGGATAGTAGGGGAAATACAAATGCTTTGTTAAACATAAATCTGTGTGTGACAGGGCAGTGAGATAAAGATGAGGGTTAGAGGTGCATGTGCATGTACGCAGGCTGCAGCCTGGTGACATTTTCTAAAATCAGTGGGAGTAAAAGGTGTAAATGCTTGAAATGTTCCTCAGTTGCCTTTATCTGTAGGTTGCTGACTGTATGGTGTATAGCTCACCCTCTCTTTTGAGGGGGTGAGCTGCTTTCCTGGTGTTTTTCGGTTGCCTTTGGTAACCCTCCCAGAATGTTGTGCTAATGTTTTGTTTTGAGTCTAGTTTGCTGGTGATCCGTCCCTCCTGTTAAGTAAACAGTTTTTACCTGCTCTCTGAAGTAGGTGTTAGTGCTGTGTGTGTTTACACAGAGAGGAGTGATGTGGTTTGATTTAGTGCTCTCATAAATCCTTTCAAGCAAGTCAGGCTGCATTTTCACAGGCAGCTGAGCCAAAGTACAAGCTTCAGTGCCCTGAACAGGACGAGTGCTCTCTTCATTGCTTCTCTTTGCTCTTCACTCCCAGGCTTCCCTCTGTCACCTCCAGAAATCACTGCATGTTTCAGTGAACCACTGTAGCCTACAAAATAGGAAACAACAAAAAAAAAAGCCTGTTTTTTGTTTTGAATTTTTTGTTAAAGTGTTGGGGTTTTTTTGGTTTTGTTTTGTTTTTTAAGTTGTTAAATAGTGAGTTATTTAGGTTCATGGAGGGGTTCAAAGAAATGTTAGAGCCTTAGTGAAACTAAGTAGTGTTGCTGGAAGAGATGGAGAGGACAGGATCTTACAACAGCAGTGAACTTTCATAGACTTACCGATTATCAGACAACTGCACCCATGCAGGATATTCTTTTTTTAATGAGCCTTAAAAAAATTTGGAAGTTAGGTTTTCCTCCAAGTTTGCCTGTAAATAAATCACACATTTAGAAGGAGGGGGCAGAGGAGGGAGAGAAAAAAATACAAGTTACTCTGCTTCCCCTGTGTTAAAGCTTTAGGTGCTTGATTGCATTTTGAACAAGCAGAGAGAGTGAAACACCTGGCAGTGTTATTTCTGTTGGTACTACCCTCCCTTGCAGGGAGGCCTGAGGATTTATCTGACTTTCGGTGAAGCAGCTGTGATTTTTCTTGTTTCCTCAATAGTAAAATGAGCCAAGTGCCAAGAGGGTTGTTTTGCAGTGCGTGTTTGGGCTAAACCCATTCCTGAGCATTTATTCCCCCTTTCTGTGTAAGAGAAGGCTGCTGCTTTGGTATGCTTGATGCTGCAGGCTGTTTTGCTCATGTCCCCTTTAAGGTCTGCTGTCATGGATGCCTTGTGCACCTCTCTGCTTGGTGAGTGCATTACAAAGATTACCAAGTCTCTAAGAAGATTAGTCAGTAGCCTATAGGTCCTGCTATGCTGAAACACTGCCTCTGCATAAACTAAAGCAAATGAACACAGCTTATTTCAGAATATTTTTGCCTGTTGAGCTCCATTTTACTTCAGACAGAGAGGGGAAAAAAACATTTAATTGGTTAAATGGAATGAATGGAGCAGAAGTGTCTTAGTGGGTTTTAAATTGTGGCTGATACAGTGTAAGCAAGACAAGATTCCTGTAATGGGCTAATCTAATAAACAGCTGCCAATACAGTGCAGTTACGGTTATCCAGCTGCTGTCGTGGGAGGTGCCGATTAACTTTGGATATTAGAGGTTACAGATACTGGATTGATAGTAACCTGATTAGAGAGCAAGAACGTTTGCATAGCTGAGAGGTACACTAGGTATGGATCAACAGTATTGCCAATATGAGTCTCTCTTTGGCTCTCTTTCAGCTTTCAAGAAGGAAGTGCAAATTGTGTCATGAAAATGTAAGAGTAGATCATCAGTGGATTCCCTTGGGTAGAAAAGATTGAATAAAGCTTTTCAGCCAATGATGTAGCTTACCAAGAGGTCACTTGAAATTGTTTGTTTAAAAAGGTAGACAAAGATAAGAGGCTGTCTCCGTATACGTTAAATTCTGTATGCTTCAAATTGCGAAGACACGTAGGTTACAGTAGCACCGAATGAGCACCCCCAGTCGTGATTAGAGATGAATGTTAATGGTTTGGAAATGAGTCCTAAAAAGAATGACCTAAAAATAACTATTACAAACACTTTGTTTCCTGCTTTTGAAGGCTGCTTTAGAAAAAATATAAATTTCCACTTATGGTGTTTGTTACAAATTGGCTGTCCTCCTGCACATAGTTCTGCTCTTAATCTACTCGTAAAAGAGGTGTTTATGGCACCTACTTCTGAGAACTGAATGGGACTGCAGTATATCCACTAAAACCTTGCAGTGAGCTTAGATCCGAGAGCTTCCCGTTACTTCAGATGAACAGTGTTACAGTGTTCTCTCTGAAAGTGTGTGATTACAAATTTCAGCATGTCTCATCTTCTCCCTTAAGTTTTACCAGTGTATAAGATACCTACCTCTGTGGAAACAGTTACAGCACATAAAAGGTTTGGTAAAATGCACCAAGGGAAAGCATTAATTTTCTGCTTATGAAGGCAGAGCTGCATCCTGAACTTCCTAAGTGACACTATCAAATGCCAACAAACTATTCACTTCAGCTTTGTTAATTAAAAATCTTCAACTATTTTCCATCGGGGTCAGAGATGGCCAGGCAGCATCATCTGTACATAATTCTATACTTGCAATCAAGCAATCTTGATTGATTTCTTTGATAGGGAAATATTTATCTAGCTATCTGTGTTCTTTTAGAGAAAAAGATAAATCTTTCTAGAATAAGAACTGGGAAGGCGGGAATGAATGGCTTCATTCTTCATCTCCGCTCCCTGCCAAAATCTGTTGGGTTGGAAGAATGCGACTTTGTCCTTTCCCAGCTTTCACTGGTGCAGTGAGCAGATCTGACAAAAGAGAGCACATAGCTCTTAAATACACCGACGCTCCACTTTCATCAGCTTCTGAAGTGAAATGAACAATAAAAAGTTCGCCTCGTTTGCCTGTGTTCAAAGTCTGCTCCAGAGTCAGAAATGCAAAGACGTGAGGGTTTTCTTTTTCTGAATTCGTTGTGATCTGTAAACATGTGGAAGTTGCTCCAAAATGTGCCTCCATCTCTCTGCACAAAGTGATTTTCAGTGGCACCAGGAACACTGCTCAAAAGCACAAAGGTTTGGGATCGCACACCCTGCTGCTGCCTTTAATCTTTCCTTCCCTTTTCACATTGCAGCTTAGCTCTGTATTTTGATTGAAGAATAAACTACAAATATAGCTTGTCTAGTGTATGGAAACAATAAAAATTTGTAAGGAGCTAGAATATTTACGAATCCCAGCAGCTTTACTGTTTTATGTGAACAACTAAATGTCTTGTAAATTAGACATCTTGAGGTGCCAAATGCTTTCCCCTCTAGCTACATGCTCTTTCCATTAAAAAAAAAAACCAAACAATAAAACACCAATCCGTTTTTTCAGGCACAAAATAGAAAGGATTGAAAAAATGTATCTTTAGTATTGATGGAAATACTGCCTTGGTGGTATAGAATTTGTAATTGATTACATTAAAATTTTTATTAATAGCACTAAACCTTTCGAAAGTTGGGAATCCTAATCGCTAATAGACTAGAGTGACCTAATTAAACTGGTTGTTCAGGTGGAGGCAGCTGAGAGGAAGTTACACTATAAAGTGGTCCTTAAAGCACCACTGTAATGATGTGCTCAGTTAAAATAATCAAATTTAATATGTCACTGGTACTGGAATAATTCATAAGAAATTCTGTGCAGGGACTGTTATAGCCTGTTCAGTGAGGTCCAGTGTAAGGATTTAAGGATTGTCGCAGTTGGGTACTGTGACTGTACAAATAATAATAATTCAGTCTTAATTATTCCAGACTTTTGGCAATTCCAGCAGCTTCCCTAAAATAAAAATACTTAAATGTTTAATAATTCATGGTTTTGTTAGTCTTCATGAATTATGTGAATGTGCATCTCTTAATGTCTACTAACAATAGTAATTAGCAACGCTGGTTGTTGGTCCTCATACCATTGTATGTTGACAGTGATCCTTGAAGATTTTGCAAATGTCTGTATTCGGTGCCGACTGGGGTCCAAATTTTAAAACAGGTTCTCCCTTAGTCTCATAAGTTCCTATTTGCCTACCCCGAAAGATGATTTAGAGGGAGACAAGAAGAGGAAATGTTTTTCCCCTCTCTAAAGACCAATACTGAGAGATTCTCACTACTGTTTCCAGTGAACAAAAGAAGCTAAAAGTGGATGGAGAGCAACGTGGGGGACAGGTATTCACCTCTTTCTAACTTCTCCCCCTGCGATCTCTCAATGTGATGGGCTTCATTCCTTCTGGACACGCTGCAGTTGGTGCGAGTAGGAGCGCAGCAGGATTGTGCCTGCTCCGGGGTATGCTGCAGGAACGCAGCACTCACCTCCTGGGAAGAGCCCACCTTAGTCGAGATGGTGGCATATGGTGGAGAAAGCAGGACTCTGTCTCCCCCTGCTGGGTTGTACCCTGAGAAGAAAGGTCACAAGGTTTAGTTTCCACTCAGTTAATTAACTTCTTCCACTATCAAATAGCAATTAGTAGATTGAGTGCTTAATTAACATTTTATAATTAAGAAATGCAATTCACATAATGAAATATAGTGTAGTGAAAGGTATCTCATTTTTAATTGTCTTCATTATGTATTTGGCTGCCAGTTTGCTATGATATAATCAGTGATGGGAGAGGTAGCTAATAGCACATTAAACTGTTGTTCTGATTTATAAGTGAATTTTAAGGTAAAAATCTTCCAAACTTGCATTTGAGAGTAAATTATCAACTTATAGTTAGGCTATACTGATATGATATAATATGATGGCTGTTCTATTGATCTATCAGTAAACTAGGCTGCAAATTTAGTTTCCAGTTCTTGCACGCTGTATTTTTAGCACAGCACTTTGCACCTCCACTTTTAAGCATTGTGCTTTTTTTACATTATGTTTTGCTGTGACTTTACAACTGAGTTCCAAAATATAGGGGAAAAAAATGCTTTTTCATTTCAGTATAAACCTGCTGACTTTCCTCTCACTCAGAGCTTTGTTGTTATTTTCTATGTGGGAACTGCTTCTAATAAAGATTTTTTTCATGTCTAGGATGAAGTGGTAAAGTTGACAGATAAATGTCTTAACAATGCAATTGAGAGCCCAACCTCGGCAGCAACATGGCTTCCAGCAGATATCAAAAGCAATATCCTAAAGGCCCAGGCAGAAGCAGGGCACAAGGTAAATAGTCAACCCTATAAGGACTGTGATGTTCTCAGATGTTTCATTTTTCTTCAATTGGCTGGTGTTGGAGAAGGTGCCTTGCAGATAAGGGTGCTCCAAGAGCCAAAGTCCAAGGCAGAGTTAAGAGAGCCTTTCAGCCTTCCTTCACAGTAACAGTGGTCCAGTACTGGAACGGTTGTCCAAGGAGGAATCTCCATCCTCGATGATACTCAACATGTAACTGAACAAGGCCATGAACAAGCCCTGGTTTGAGTGGTGGTTGAGCCAGATAACCTCCAAAGGTTGTCTTCTAAACAAGAAATTATTGTGTGATTCTGTGACTAAGACCATGCTTCTAGCATGTTCTAGTAAATTCTGTAGCCAATAATGGTATTTTATTTGGCAACATTGAATTATTTTTATTTCTGCACTGAGGTTTACACATAGAATTGATCTTTTAAGTCCCTGAGCAGCAGATGAACAGCACACTTCTGCGCTGTTTGGCTCTTTTGTGAATCTCAGAACTGACGCAAGATGGAAACAGGTATCAGAAATTTATATCTTTGTTCATGTTTTCCTCTCAGGTCGTAAGAGAAGACAGCCTGACAGGTGTCAAGAATTCCAATATTCAGGATGCTGCTGCCAGGTACTGAATAAATTTGAAGAAACATGTGATCTAGTTACCCAAGTACGGCACTGAGCACCTGCAGTTCATTGTGGTCTTTCAATGGCTCAGTGGTCGTTGCATTTTACCTTGTGTAGCATAGCTTAACCTGGTGAGCGTGAATTGTTCTTGAAATGAAAACCAGAAAGCACTATAGCTGCTAGGTTTTATTATTTACAAGGTAATCCAGAGAGTCTTTATTCTCCCATACTTTAATTTGATAAACATCGTTCCAACAGCAGTTTCAATCACTGTGGTTAATTCTGACCCGTGAACAACTTCACCAGGGGGAGAGGGGATCTGTTTACAGTAGCTGTTTTCTCGTGGAGAAAAAAAGTTGTGTACAAAAACCCGACACTGCCAGTTGATTTCCTGAGAATTACTGAGTCTCAAATGATTGCTAGTTCCAGCAGGGTTTCAGGCATTGAAAAAGTTAAAGGGTTACAACGTGTAATTTCTTGACCATTTGTGAAGATGAGCCGTGTGTCAGACCTCAGAAAGCCCATGGGGATTATTGAATAAAATATGCATCTAGAGATCTCAAAAGTATGCTGTAACAAGGGATTCATGAAGAGTTTTCGGTGGAAGGTTGTACCTGTTTTTTGTTTTGTTGTTTTTTGTTGTTTTGTGCCAGGAATATTCTCCCATCAGGCAAAACACCGAGTAGTCCTCCGGCAACTAGTCCAGTATTTCAAGACCCAAGAGAGCTGCTGAAAGCACTCCCTGCCTCAAACACCTTTGTTCCGTAAGTGGCTCAGGAGAAACGTGTTTCTGGGGTAAGGGAACGACGTGGAGATTATCATGAACAGGTCTGAGAAGATGAGGAGCGGTTGCTGAGCGTTTAGGCTAAATCTAACTAAGCAGGTTTACCGATGCATCTTTAATTATTGTTGCAACAGTTAATCAGTGTAGGCCAGGCCTCGGGGAGAGTATCCTAGCAAGCAGTAAGCGAACCTCTCTCATCTTCTGAAATGACTGAAATACCTGACATGCTGCTGCCCCTGGCTTTAAGGAGGAAGATAAGAGGATGGCAGGGAACGCTTCAGGCAAATTAGAAACAAGGGCTGAAGAAGCTCCTTTGAGATAGAAGACATTGTTACTGTTGGGTCTATACACAGCTGTAGCTGAAACTGTGAAAGAGAGCAGTAATCTGGGGAGGTCGTTGGAAGACATTTATTTCAACATACTCACAAACATCAGTCTTTTGTCTGCCTCACGCAGAACTGGTGTTTTTGAGTTGTTGGGTTGAGCTGTCAGGGAAGCAGCACTCTTTCATGCTATCCAGGCAGTGTGCTGATGAGAATGTTTTCTCCTTTCAGTAATGTGTTAAATGAGGACAACGCTGCCTCTAACCAGGAGGACCTGCTGATTCCAGCTAATCTGGCTGCAGCTGAGGAGGCTGCTGTTTCAAAGGTATCACCACCTGCCGGCCTGGAAGGCTTCTCTGTGTCGCATTGTGAGCTACCATGCCTCCAGGCAAGCACAGCAGACCTTGCTGCATACCTCTCATAACTCAGTGAATACCAGTGGTTGGTGAATGCCAAAGAGTGCTTTCTGCAGCAAACAGGGACACTGTACAGATCTCTCTAAAGGCCATTTCTGAGTGCCCTTTCAGGTTCTTTGCCTGACACATATGTTTCTGATCGTTTTCCTGACGCTGGTGGGGATCCCCTTATATCCCAGTGATTTGATGCTCCAGGAAAGAGACTGCAGGGGTGAAATTCTGACACAGGCAATTCCTATCAAAGTAACCACAGAGAGAAAAGTTTAAAGTTGAATTGTTTAATTGTTGTATTCTGGTTACCTTAAGGATAAGGTAATTTTTAATTGGACTCCATGAAAATCACATAGTAATTCAGGGGTCAACTTTCCTTTGTCCCTTTCCAAAACAAAAGAAGAGTCCAACATTGGACTCTGCTGTTAGTTCAGCAGAGCAAAGGGTTATTCTGGATCTTGAAAGCATCATGCCCTTTAGCTGTTGTCCCTCTAAACCGGTATTATGTAGTTGATCCCACTGAATAATTATCAATTTTGCCTTCTGAGTTCGAATACTCAGCTCACAGACCTCGCTGACTTTCTTGTCGAGTGGCACGGTACCCCATCTTCACATAGAAGAATGGGACAGTTTCACAGCTTACGTGGCAATAACTGTTGTTTCCAGTACATTGATGAGAATAAGTGAAATGAAAAGGCTATTGTAAAAGATCATGTGGAAAGATTTGAGAAAACAGACCTGATAAACAGTCGTGTTCATTAAGGACACTGGTCTCTAACTTGGAAAGCCACTGAAGTATTCAGCAGACCTATCTGGTTACTACTGGGCATTCAATTCAAAACTGATTTATTCCATAGAGCACTCCAGATGACCAGGACGTTTCCTTAACATCATTGACAGAGAATCTAATTGACTTTACAGAAGCTACACCTCGGGTAAATGTATTTCAAAACCAAACTTCTTCCTTCACACATACAGTGGTTATTACTCGTAAACTCTCCTCTGGCTTTAGTATCTCTCCACCAGGACTGGATCTGCTGCAGTAGAGCGAAGCGGTGATTGACCTGGATGGCTGCAGATGTGCCCCTGCGCTTGCGGGGTGACTGGCCTGGGGATGTAGGGCCTACAGCTGTGCGATGGAAGTGAAGGAACCTGATGAGTTAACTTGTATCTGTGCCACAAGAGCCTGTAGTCTTGTTTTAGTGCACCTGCAAGTGCCAGCCTGCTTCTCGGGCTTTTGAGTATATATAATACTTCAAAAATTATATGTAAATGTGTATTTACACACACAGATATATATATGTGTGTGTGTATACATATATAAAATAAATACTTGAAAAATAAGCTTTCAGTTGCCTTTTGGAAGGGAACGCTATGCTGAAACTGCTACCAGTGTTTTGTGAGTGAGCGGGTATTGGCTGTGTGCTGTGTGGGTGCCATTTACCTTTTGGTATGAAGTCACATCCTCTGTGGCTAATCACTAGCACGGTTCAAAGACTAGCGATGGACAAATATTCTAGATTGTTTGGGAAGGCAGTATTGTTTTGGGAGGCAATACTGTTTTGAGAATGTTCTCAGCTAGTTCCAACCTTTTCTAATGAGCATTTGTTTGCTTTTTGTAGGTGTCTTCCCAGCCCACAATCATGCCGAGGTGGATAGTGCCAGTGAGTTATTTGACTGTTCCTTAACAAAAAAAAAAAAAAAAAAAAGGAAAAAAAAAAAAAAAAGAAATCTTTTGTCATGATTAAGAAACATGAGCTCAAGTAAAATAGTAAAACATTAAAATTGATAATAATTTGAAAGCCCATACAAGACCAAAACTAATTCAGCTGGAGTAAATCAAACATCATACATATCCTGTTAATATTTAAACTACATTTTTGCTGTGTTACATTACGGGTAAATGCCGCAACATTTCTTTAAGAACTTGCATTTAGTGAAGTCCACCCTTGAACCTGATGAACCTTAGTTTTTCCTGTTATAAATAAACTATATTGAAAAACTAGCTTGTCTTGTCCTGGCAGGTTTTTATTTCAGTTTCCTGTTTCATTCTCTCCAATTCAGACTGGACTGATTTCCAATGGGCCTTTGGGAAATGATGTTGCCTTGGCTATGAAGGCAGTGAAAGGCAGCACGGAGACTCTGTTGTCGTCAGCTGGATTGCCACCATCCCAGCAGACGTCTGAGGTCCTTGCAAGGTAAGGTCTCCTCAATGCTCACTTCAGAAGTGTATATAGGGTGGAAAGGAGGTGTGTGCTCTTACTACTCCCGCTTAAATAGTTACAGTGGTCATTTAGACACAGTGCCTTTTTTTGCTGTGCTTATAAACTGTAGTTCTGTCTCACTTTATAGCATTTGAAATCTTATAAATAAATACAGTGGCTGATGTGTGTATATTTTTATATAACATTGTTTGAAGTGTAAGAAAACATTTTAATTAAGTAAATAAAGGAACAAAGCTACAAATTTAGCTGGAGTTGGAGGTAAACCTGTTGTCGCTGTAAGTGCTATAAAACCAATTCATTCTTTTTAATTATAATTTCACTTCAGCTTCTTTCTTTATCTGCTAACACCTTTTAATACTGGACTAAAATTATGGTACAGATTAATTTTCTGAGAAATCTCTTTACAGCGTTTCAGTATCTGTCAGAGAATTGGGAGGGGGAAATGTCCCCCAATTATTTCTAAGCCTTAAGAAAGTCAGAGAACAGAATCCGTAGAAACTTCTCCCCTTCCTATTCCATCTGCTGGTAAGGCAGAATGATGGCAGTGATGATCAGGTCTTTCAGTGAACGTGCGGGTGGCAATGATGCTACTGCTGCACTGGGTCAAGTTGATCCAGTTTGCTTTTCTGCAGGTTGTCCATTGACCTCCTTAAATTACGAGGGGAACAACTATTAACACTCTTTGGAACAATACTCGTCTTTTTCTTTTTTAATCCATCATGGCAGATCTTTTGGGATGAGTGTATTTACAGGGCCTCTTTTTTTTCCTCCCTTTTAGCCCAGTCACTGAGGATGCTACAATAAGAACAAAATGTTTACTCACCACTGAACTCTAGAAGAAGGAGTTTCTGCACTTCCCACCTTGTGAAAACTGCGATCTTCTAACGTATCCTTAAGGGATCCTTTTGAAAGACTTCCTTGGGATCAAACTCTTGCTGAACGGGAGTCAAACAGCCAGCTGGTTTGCTAGGATCCAGGAAGAGACTTCTACATTTATTGCAATATAACTGGAATTACAGTCTAAACCAGGATATAAAACCACATGCACGTTTGATCTTCTGCCTCAGGAGAAGTGAAATACCACACTGGAGCTAGTTCTGAACGTGAGGAACAGAATCTAGTTGTGTTCTGCTCGCCCTAGGTTTAGTCTTACTTACCCTGTGCTGCCTCTCAAGTGTTAATGGAAAGCAGTCACTGTGAGTTAGCTGTGTAGTGTCTGAGCACGGTGTGGTGTCCCTGACCTCTGTCGAGTCATATTGGAAAGATTAGAAGAACTTGTAGGGCCACCTTGTGGTCATTCGATGTGCAGTGGCGCACAGTAGCGATGACTGTTTCATATGGCCAAGGACGTTTTCTTCCCTCTCTTTCCTTCGTTTTACCAACGCATACTCTCCTCTCTGGCCTTAAACCCATTAATATTCTTTGCACTTCTTGTTACAGTACCTGGGAAGAATGAAAATCCAGTCCATCCGTGACCACCTACATTGGCTGGATTTGAGCTGCTCATTGTAACTAGGGAAAGGGAAATGAACCTGCCAAACAGCTTGTATCAGTAGCGCACCACAGCAGAGGTCCCACATTTTGACACTGATTATTTCATTTCCTATATGACTCAAATACATGCATTTTAGGCTGGAGATACATATGTTTTAAATGCTGAAATAGTGAAGGTATGAGCACAGCTTTCTTCAGGAACTGTTTATTGGTTAGTTTTGTTGTCATATAGGACTAAGAAGAAAAATAATTTTCTTGTTTCTATTCATACTGTTTTCTGGGTGTCGTTTCCAGATGCTGTGCTTTGGGAATACTTACCAGGTATGTTAGCGGCATGAGGGTACAACTAGATCAGTTCTTAACAACACCTCGAATCCTGTCCTAAGTGTCATCTAGTAGTTGTATGTGCAACAAAGAAAAGAAAGAATAAGGTGAAAACAGGAAAAAAAGACGAAAAGTTCCTGTAAGGAGTTCACTTCTTTGTGGAAGGAAGGTAGGAGCACTTGCGAGAACATGTGCCACACAGCTGGTGAAGGCCTTTTGGTGCTCAGGTGAAGTACAGGATACAGTATGGCAGAGATCATTTGAGACCTGGGCAGCAGATGCTCATGGGGATGTGAGGTGAGCACACGGACCCCGGGGATACAGCCGGTGAGAAAGGTCAGTGCAGAGTTGGAGGGGAAATGCAGAAGCAAGCCCCATGATGAGTTCCACATCTCCTAGCAGGGAAGCACAGCTGAAACAGCTGGGATCTTTCTTTCTTAGGAAGTGGTTAGTACATATGACTGGGGTTGGAGGATGTTTTCTGCACAGTGCTGCTGTTTATAAATATTTGTATACATGTGGGTCTTAGAAACAATTTAAAATGTGAAAGTTAGTTCTGAAACCTGTATGCACAACTTCATTTCTGCACACCGGCTTGCCTGCACATCTCTCAGTGTAGACAAAGATTTGGACCAAACCACTGTGGGCTGTGCAGGCAAGCTGGTGCCGGGCTGGGCTGCTTCTCTCAGACTCGGGCGTTCTTACTGCTGCTCTTGTGCTCGTTTGCAAAGACACTGAATGAGAGTGTTAGGGAAGAAGCCACGTCGCATTCACATGGCCCACTGCCACTCCTCGAAACCCCCGAGGCCTTAATAGAGAAACACAGAAACCACGGGGAGCTCTTAGGACTCACATACCCTCTGCAGATGATGATGTGTGGCCATTGCCTCAAGAACTGTGAGTCAAAGCTGGTGGCCAGCGCTTCAGGTGCCCCCTCCAGCCAGGGCCTGAGCCCCGCGCAGGCAGCTCCCCGCTCCCTGCACCGCCAGCCAGAGGGGAGCTGCTGTGCTGGACCAGGCGGAGCGCTTCTGCTCGCCAGCTGTTCACCTCGGTCCATGTTACTTCCAGTTGAGTATTGGCTTTTTTTTTTTTAATAGACTTTTAAGTTTGAGCCTTATTGCATCTTAAAACGTAGAAGGTTCCCGATGCAAATATCAAATGTCTTAGTCTGGATTAATAATACAGTTGCCAGCAAAGTTCCTGCAGGAAAAGGGAAGCTATGGCTGCAACAGTCTGCTTCCTGCACAAAGCCAGGACTGTGTGGGGAAACTTGGCACTTGCTGTCGATCTGTTTGCTCAGCAGCTGAGCTGGCGTTCGCCAGCTACATGTGTTGGGTTTGTAAATAGACAGAATGCAGCAGCGTTGTCTTTAAGGCATGTTTTGATATCCGACTCTTCCCATTGGGTTCAGGAGCTCTGTGAACTGTTAGCTTGAATCTCTCCCAAAAGTGTAATAACAGAAGTTTACGGTTTTACAGCACTGCGTGTTGAATACCATCCTTGGAGTCCTCCTGAGCAATCACACACAGCAAATAACAAGTAAATCACACATGTGGTGAGTGTGTCCCCCTAAAATCTAAATGGTTCCAAGTAGCCAACTGTTATTTCAGCATGGTCGGGATAGGGATGATCGGAGGGGAGTGTTGTATTTACACACGTGTGCACACACGAAAATTTCAGAGGGGCAAGGTTTTCCTCAGCCTCCTCCTTTTCAGAGGATGAATATTTGAAAATGTATTTAAAAATTCAAAATTTTCAACTGTTGCATCGGGGACTTGCAATTTCTAGTTGAATTGGGGCTGCAAACCCCAACTCTTTCCTGTGACATTTAATACTTGGAGCAAGTATTCACTCCATTTAACTCAACGTAGCTTATTGAGCTAATCCAAATCATTGTTCCTATAGGCAGCCTGGCGAGACTAAGGCGCCACAGTTCTGTGGTCTGAACGGACGCATAGGTCGGTACCCGAAGAGCCTGTAGTTGGGTATCACTACTTTGCTTTAAAACTGTAGGTATCATGTTGTGTCATGACTGGCTAACAGGTAAGGCAGCATTACTCATCACCTGCATTTTATCTAACACTAATAGGCATAGTATCTCCTACGGTTAAGTGTTATAAGCTATTAATGCCTGTGTGACACTGAGAAAAAGGGATTTTCTTACTGTTGTTATACTATTGATTGATTGGCTATACAGTCCAATTATCCTCTAAAAGGGTTTTTTTGGTATTTATTTAAAGAGATTTAGAAATAAAACTTTTGTATGAATCTGGTGTTGGGATGTTGGCTGGTCTGCCAGCCACTTAAAAGCTTTAAGAGTTGACAGGAATGAACGAATGCATATTCTGTTGCACTCATTTGGAAAAAGCCAGCTCTCCCTCATTTTAAAAAAAAAAAAAAAAGTAATTTTTTTTTTTCCCTAACACAGTTATCACCTACTACTTACCTGACCCAGCCTGTTCCCAGTAACGGGCCTTGTACCCTTCTGCTGGGTGCGCATGTAATGCTGATCAGAGGTGGATGCTTTTTTTAACTCTATGATTAAAAAAATGGAAACTTGAAACATGAGTGATTTGATCTAAAAGTAAAAGTGATTTTACTGCAGTTACACTCCATAAGTGATTGGAGTAAAAGATTTTATACAAATCTTAACATTTATAATAATAAAAAAACACCACCCCATATCTCAGATGAATTAATCTTAGGGAGATGCTGGGTCTTAGGTGAGGCTGAAACGCAGTTCTATTGAGGCCAACAGGAAGAGACCAGAGTCTGCCTGTGCTGAGTACCTGGTAATGGTCCTGTGAGGTTTTGGAATAGGTATTAAAAGGTGGGAGTTTGGGCCCTCGTACACGTGAATTAAGAGAATCTCTTCTTTAGTTCAGTGGTAATGATGTTTAATATTAGGTAAGTCATATGACATGAAATAACTACTTACCTGGTAATCAGTCATGGTTAATGAATTAGCTTGAATGTATTCAATTTTAAACTTAAATTCCGTGTATACTTTGTCAAAGCCAGACAGTGGTGTAAAAGCTGTGTTTTGGACACAACTTTGGCAAGAAAATTCGCAGCATTGGGAGAGGAGCTCAGGTGAACAGTCCAGTTCTGTTCGAGTCTCTTCCCACAAACTGTTCTCAGCCTTTGCCTGTTACCCCTTTGTCTGCACTTTGCTCGTTCTCGTTTTGTGAAGCAAAGGTGCACTGTTAAGATCAGCGTGTCCTTCACAGACAGCACTGGATATATTTTTCACGTTGTGAACGTACTCTGGTACAACCCAAATCTGCTGCAGATTGTTAGCAGCTTTCTTTCCCGGTCAGCTTGCATTTACAGCTCTGTCTGGGCACATAGAGTGTTTGTTAGTCTAGAAAGTTGTAGTGAAATTCTGTAGCTGTTAGACACGGTAACGTCACAGCTTTCAAATGCAGCTGGACAATCATAACTTTTTATACCAAAAAATAAAAATAATCCATGCTAATGGCCTTTCAGTGACGCAGGTGTAATCTGTGTGTGTTTGGTCTGAGTGTCAGCACCGTAGACGTAAGTAGAGGGCCCTCCCCACCGCGTTCAAATGGAAGTAGAGCTGGTGCAACTTCACTCGGCACTGCGCTGTCACAGGGCTCAGGAGGGAGATGCCAGCGGTCGGCGCAGCCTGCTGACACCCGGGATCCCTCGGGCAGCATCGCATCGCGTCGCCCGTGGTCGCGTGCGCCTGCTGGAAATGAAGAGTGGGTCCCCCCCCTGCCGTGATGTCGGACCCCACGCAGCAGGGAGCTGCGAGGTTCTCCTACAAAATTTGCCTCCTTGTTACGGTTTGGCTTCATAAACACACACACCCCACACACACCTTTAACTGGACAAACTTATTTTTAAAGTATGTAAGAATATTTTTTTAGCTAGATTATTTTTTTTTTTGTTAAAGCCACACTAACTACTGTATTTTTACCTTTTATATGTAAAGCTTGGCAATAGCTGTCAATGTATAATTTATTTGTTGGTTTTTTTTATAAAACAAAGCGGCACCCTCTTGCTTCTGTTTCATAGTGATGTATGAACTGTTTTAGGCACTGCACTGAGATCTGTATTGAAACTGTACATGGGAACAAGAAACTGTGATTTTTGTAGTCCACTCTACCCAGTCTTGGAAAATTTCTCCTGTAGTTTTGTCTTGAATATACCACATCAGTGCAAAAGTCTCGCAGAGTCATCTTTAAGCACCGCTGTGTTACGCTGGTATGACAGTAAAAGACGGGTGGGTTGGTTGGGATTTGGGGTGTGAGCCGTGTGGTTGGGGCCGGTGGGCTGCCGTGCCCCTGAAATTGAAGCCAAAGGTGTGTGGCAGATGTGTGCTTTGCCGCTCAGCACTCGCCTGTCCCCGGTTCGAGGGGCCTCTGGGGCAGTACATTAACTCTCTGCAGGACCGTATTTCTCTGTCTGCATGCTAAGGTCGCTTGGCAGCTTCCAATTTAAGAGAAGGGCACCTGGGTTGGAGAGAGACTTGTTAAACTTAGTTGGGATGTGAAAACTGCAGGCCACGTTGTAAACATTTGTTGTCAATTAAAGCGTAAGTTAAGATGGCATCTAAACTTGCAGATAGATGCTAAAGAATTAAATGCCTTGTTTCCAGAAGAGCTGAGATTGGGAGGACCATCAGGTGTTCAGTGGTTTTGAAAAATCCGAAGTACTGAGGTGTGTGCCCAGAAAGGGAGCTGAACTTCCAAGTGTAATTTCAGAACATGCAGCCGAAAGCGCGTGCCGGTTAGCTGAGCAATCTTTTATTTCCAATAAGGGGTCGGTTTATGTTTTGAAGTACAGCAGTGCTAATGACTGTTTAAAGGAAATTGTTTATTTCGGAACCCTGACTGATGAAATGCTTACGGCGGCAGCAATGGGCAACCAAACCATTTGATCATCTTCATTTCTCAACCATTAATAAACTTGGGAAAGCATCAAAAGGGAGTGAAATAATTCCATCCTAATGACTAAGCTCATAGAAAGTAATTTCCCTTGTGGCATATTTTGTTGTGTAGGTGAAACTACGACCCCACTGATCACTGAATGTGTAGGTCAAACTATGATCCCACAAAGTCACTGAATTGTTCTTCAAGTCCATTTATAACTCAAAAGAATGAAACACATTTGGTTTAAATGTTTTAATTATTATTAAAAAAAACCCGCTCTTTAAATGTCTACATTTTAAAAGAAAATCCCTCTGCTATTCGTGCAGTTTAATGCTCAGAAGCTGAGTGGTAATTAAAGACTATTGAGGTAGGCTGATTGATTTGCTCTCTTTTATATATGATTTATGATAAAACAGCGCATCTCATCTCTCAGATGAGATTACAAAGGAACGTTACATCCTTTTGCTTTTATTCTATGGGTTGAATTAGACTGTGGGCATATCAAACCCATGCAAGCTCCCCTTTTTTTCTGAGACGTTGTAGCAAGCGTCAGTGGCAGCCCCTTCAGTCCGTGCCCAGCCAAAAATGATGTTTTTTATTTTGTTTCTAGATAGTTGCCATTAGCTGGAGTAATTCCATTCATTATTTCATGCAGGCCACCACAGAGCTTTCAGATGGCAGCAGCTTTTAGTCACTCACTCGGGCCCGGGATGAATTCTCATTAATTGCTACAGTTCTGGAGGAATACCATAACCACATCCACAAAGGCTCTTCTCTTCCCCTGTGAAAAGGTGACTGGGTTGGATAAAAATGTACCAGGAAAACAGGAGTGAAACCACTTGAGGTGCTCTGAGAACCCTGTTGAGTGTAGCTGATAGCACTGGTTGAGTTTTGAAAGGGAAGATGACCCAGGAAACGCGATACAGCGGTACAAGTGAGGATTGTGTGCCTACATCTTGGGTACCTGAAACGGGCATGTGCATGCCCAGGAGGGACGGGGGTGCCAGGCGCTCCTGCCACTGAGCGGCTGTATGATGTAGTGGCTTTACATCTCAAACCCTGTCCCTTCCAGCTGGAGCTCACCCTTGGTTTTTGAAGACCTGGAATGGGCCAGCAAGGGGAGAAACGGCCCTGATGGCTTCAGGGAGTCTGCTGTAGCAGACAGTCCCATTTCCAGGGTTGGAGCTCCCTTCTCTTCCATAGTATTATCGGGGCTTATCTGCGGCTCATCCTCCCGTGAGTGAGCCCTGAGCCCACCTCTCTCCAGCCACAGCCCCTCCCGAGCTCCTGCGCACCTCATGTCCCGGACAGGGGCTGGGGGACAGCCGGGGCCCTGTGCCATCGGGCCGGCTTGAGAGGCTTTGGATCTCTTAGGTGAAGGAGCTGAAGTTGTGCCGCAGACGCTGGTGCAGCCACCTGACTTGGCACACCAGGAGAGGCGAGGGGAGGAACCGGGGGAGATGGGCACGTTCTGCAAGCTGCTTTTTCCTCCCTGTGCCAAGCCATTGCCTTTGGGCTGGCTCGTGTCCTGCCTGTGTTGGCTCCAAGTAAATGTTAAACCTTTCGTGGGGCTGCCAAAGGGAAGAGAGTTTGGGAGGGAGGAAGAAAGGAATGGCAGAGGCTGGATGGCATTTTCCTGGGCCTCTTGCGCATCCCCAGGATACCTGCACCTGCCAGGAGGCCTTCGCGTGACTTGGAAAAATCACTGGTTTATTGTTGCCCTTTCCAGTTAAATTTCCTTCCCTCATCAAGCCTAGATAAAAGTCTGTATGTTACAGCAGCTCTCTCTGGATAATGCCAAAAAAGACATGTCAGCCAGCAAAAGAAAAACATGCTGCTGATTGAAGACTGCAGTGCTCTGTATGTGCTCAGCCCCATCGCGGTACAAAGTCCTTTCCGAACATACTCCTCTAAGTGGGCAATTCCCTGTTCTTGGAGGAGAAACTCAAAGCCTGAGCAGTCCCGGAGGATGGCTGATGCCATGAGATGACTGGGGCTCACGGGAGCATGTTCCATGTTCAGATAGGTAAGTTCTTTGTTTTGAAAATGTAAATACATATTTTAATTTCATGAAAGCTCAGAAAAAGAGCACACACTGATGTGAAATGCAGCAGGCTTTATTCATATGGCAGCAGCATACAATCCTCTGGTTTCAAACAAAGGTCACAGAACATCCAAAACACTCTTAAGTAGCTTTTTGCGAACTCGTCTGTAATTTTCCTATTGAATTCATGTGAAGCTACTTGTGAAGAGATGATGAAAGTATCTGTAAATACTCTCACTTAAAATTAATTATTCCTGTGAAACTTCTGAAAAGTTTCAGAATTTTCAAACATTCTTAAATCACACTTCCCACTAATTTCAAACATCAGAATCTTCTTTCACAGAAGGCTGAAGTTGAGTCAGGCGGCCAGTGTCTTAGTAACTTCTATGGAAAGAAATGCTTGAAACACAGGACAATATTTATTAAAAAAAGCACTTTTTCTTTCAACAAAGAAAAACCATACACGAACTCGGGAATTACTAGTATAGAGGGGAAATGTGTAACGAGTACTACGTATGTTGACAAAACAGAGAGAGATGGAGTTGGGAAAGCAGAAACCCCTTTGTGACTAAAATCTGAGTTACCAGTCAGAACAGCTTGTTTTGTGCCACTCCTGTCAAACCCTCCTCTTTGTTTTTCCAATAGAAAGTCAAAACCTGTGCTCAGTCGTTACACCTGGCGTTCACTGGGCAACTATTTTGTCCTTCCAGGTATAACGCACTTCCTCTGGTCTAATGCTGCACGTGATTTTCGGGGGCGGTCTCGAGGTTTCACTTCCTCAGGTTTAGATGCAATCCTTGAATATCTTCTAGATTTCACTGGCTAATTTGTCTGTTGGGTTTCTTCTTTGTTATAGACCATCTCACGCAGCAAGTATCTTGTGCAAAGAACCTTCTCTGAAGAAAATAAAATCTTACACATCTTAGAAAATGTTGCCATTAAGATTCATCAAATCCTTCAAACGTGACCGTAACATGCACAAACTTGATTTAAATACAGTTTTATGGGTGCATATTTATTTCTTATGCCAGTGCAAAATGAGCAAGCTTTGCACCTGAAGTGGCAGTTATGGAGCCTGTAGGGTTACTTGTAGTTCTGATTTTCAAGGCGGCATCAGCCGCTCCAATTTGAAAGGGTATGAACTGGCCAGAAGAAAAAGTGACAAAAAGAGCAGCATTCCAACAAGCTCCTCTCAGAAATGGCAACCTACATGCAAGTTGTGACTTAAATATATGTCAGGTTTTGTTCACGTTGTAAAAAGTCTGTTCACAGCAAGTATGAGAAGGTTTAATTTATTTTTTTTTCCCCCAGCATGCTGATAGGAAACTGAAGACAGTTGCAAGCAGTTGGTTTACCACCTACTGGCACGTCGGTGGAAATTTATGCTTTCGCTTTGTAATCAAAGCGATCACAAGCTATCAAACTCCATTTGCCAGAATGAGATCTCAGAGAAGCTGGACAAAGGTTTGCCCCCAATGAGCAGCAGTACGTTGGTATCACTGCTAACTTCATCCGCTGCAGTCGCCTGCTGACAGTCGGTTCCCTCCTCTTCTCCCACAATCTGAGGAGCAGCAAAAGTCTCTTTTTCTGAAGAGACAAGCAGACGGAGAGACTCGTCCTTTGACAAAATGCCTGTTGCTCTGTTTGGGTCTAGTTCTGCTTCTAAAGTGGTTTGAAATGCACAAAAGCCCCCTGGCTCCAGAGGCAAGCTAAAGGTTTTCATTTCAATTGCGTTGCTTTCCTCATTGCTGAACGCTCGGTACGCAGGCTGTTGACGGAAGTAGTTGGAAAAGCGAGTGTGCTTTGGGATGGTCACCAGCTGGTGGTGGTCCTTCTGCTTACTCTTCCAATGGCTGGGGAACATACTAGTGAAATCTGAGGTAGTTTGGAAATCAACACCAATTCCCAAGATGCAGTGATACATTTTAGGAGAAAAGTTCGTCTTTGTAGTACTACTTAGCTTCTTCCATGTCTGTGTATGGAAATGATACTTCCAGAGGTCATCATTAGGACAGGAATTAGAAATCCCTCCACCAAAAATCAGCATAGAGTCTTTGAAGACTATTGAAGCATGACCTACCACTGGAGGAGGTCCTTGGCTAAATATAAGAGAAACCAGCAGTTAAGGGGAGATGAACAAGAAACTAACACTGATTTTAGCCTCTATTTTTCTTTTAACTCAAGAGAATGACTGTTGAACAGCTGCATTGGGACATCAAAATTACACTGCTGACAGCTGCATCAACACGTTGCCAACAGCTTCTTCCGAGCAAAGCCAACTGGAGCCCCAGGGATGGCAGCAGTACTATGTCTTTATCTGAACAGTTCTTACAATCGCCAAAAGGGCAACATCTCCCTCTCTGCCTGCACGCAGGATCAAACGGTAAGACTAATTCTCTCTTTCTGTGTTAATTTAGTGTAACAAATAGTATAGTTTACCTCGTTCTGATGTTGGACCAGCTGCTGCTTACAAAGTCCCACTTCCACAAGTCCTTCTGCTCACTCAGCCCCATCAGTCCCCCGAAGAGGTACATGCCTGTCTGATAAACCACTGCTGAATGGCCGTGCCGAGGTCCTGGGCTGGTGTTGTGAGATGGGGTGGAAACACACAACCATTTTCTTGTATCTGAAAGCAAAATATTAACTTATAGACGTACCAAATTTACCCTAGCATTTCAGAAGGGATTTATTTCCAGAACAAAGTAACTATTCTGTTGGAGAATAAGGGTTTCTACTCTAAGCTTATGATAATGTAAGGGAACAGCTTAAATTCTGACACTGAAAAAGTGCATTTAAAAAAACAGTTTTGAAATAAACTTTTAATGAAAATGTCAGATGCTGTATGACAGATGCCATGGAAATTTTATTTACAGAGCAGTTTTTCCTACGGCTTTGCTAATTCATTAACTCTGACATGGAAAGATAATTTCCTGGCTGTGAGAGGGCAAAATCAGTCAACAAAAACATTCCTTCATTAATGTCTGTGCTTATTCTCCCTGTGAGGGAACGAAGGATGAGATAAACCCATCATTCATTTCAAAACAGCAACTGAATGGCCACCAGATAACAAAAGCTAGCCATTTAGGAAGTCTCTGGGAATCAGCTGGCTTGCAACCACCAGATTAGTGATGATTATGCTAATGAAACCATCTCCTGTCAGGTTTGGCCTCCCCACGGTCAGTTCTAGATTTGAGATTCAAAATTAATAGGCTGAACTCAGGGTCTCTGCTGCATCTGAAGGTTTTTGGTAATCCTTGAAGAACCTAGTGAATAGTGAACAAAACGTTCTCCCTGATTTTCACTCTAAAACTGGCAAATACTGCAAAACTTCTTCCAGTATAATACAGTCTTAATTCATTTCAGCTGGGTATTAATTTAATTGACAGATTTCATAACTAACTGCTGCCAAACGTATGCCAAAACTAACTTACAGCGTTTCTACTGATAAGAATTTTCTTAACAGAGCGAGCCATGCTTTCCTGCAGCAGTCATCCTTTTACACCGGATCAAAACCTTACCGTGCTTTTTAGCTTACCAAAATGGAAAGTCCAGAACTCCTGTGAAATGCCTCTGATGCCAAAGTATCCCCCGTAGATGCACATGGTGGAATGGTACACGACTGCACTGTGACCTTTTCTGTTAGTTGGTGCTGAGCTCTGAAACAGTTTAATAATAAGACAAAAGCTGTTAACAGATCAAGTTGCATCAGTAGCAACGTCTATCCTTGGAATGTTCCCAAGTAATGAAAACCACAGCTTTGGGTTGTGTTAAACTTCTTTGTAAACACAGAATAAATCCACCACTGAAGACTTGTACGGATGCAAATACAAAGCATTCTCAAATCTAAGCAACCCTCCCTTTTTTAAGTCTGCCACAATATCCTATGTCTACAGCCTCCCCCTCTCTGCACTCACATCAGGAGCACTACTTCCACAACTACTTCTAAGCATAGTTTCAGGACATGTAAATACGTTGGGCAACTCTTGGGAACATAACAGGGGGCTGTAGCCCTTTCCACCATCAAGCACAGCCTTTAGTCCCCAGAGGAAGCTTTAGTCCCCAGAGTAAATCCCGCTCATTTTGCTCGGTGTGGATTTGCCCCGCCACAAGTCCTAGGCTATGCCCAGACCCTCACCAGGAAACCAGGTGGTTCCCACTGCGTCCACAGCAGTTTTTAGTGCTGCTGAGACTCGAGGACCCAAACCTGGGGAGGCCCAGCTAAAGCCAAAAAAAAATACAAGGCACATGTTTGGTTTTGGTCTTTTGTTCTTCTTTGGTTGTTTCTTTGTTTCTTCTCAAACAGCCCTTTTTTTTTTTTCTTTTTGGTGGGGGGATGCCACATTCTCTACATTCAGTTTAGGATAATTACAAGAAACCATTTGCTCCTATACATAAGAAGGAGTTGATACATAATTTCATCGTATTTGTTGTAGAGAAACAAAGTATCATCAACCATATTCTGCTCCCCACAACCCTACAAATGACCCTGCAGTCCCAAACTTTCTCCTGACTCCTCCACCAAGCACAGGTAACCACAGCAGGAACTGTGTCACATCTTAACAATTTTTCGGTGCCATTTCATAGTGTAGTAACATTGCAAGAAATGACGTTTTAATAGCAAAAAATGAGTCATTCTTTACATGTAGTGATACAAAACCAATGTCATAAGACCAAGACATAAATGTTTCCATTGAGGTTTCATTCAGAAGTGTCAGTATCTTGGTGAGTCCACACGTTCAGACTGAAGAAATGAAAACGCTGCAGGACTTCATTCTTCAAAATTTACTGGTGTAACTGCTACTCTGTTTTCACAATGCTGCTTTTAAAAGCACAGACTTCATGTATGGTTGCAATATTCCATTTAAAATTAGTTTTCTTGATAAAGAGTTCAGAAAAACAGAAGCAATAGTAGAGGAGAGGACTTAACTTCTCATGTAGGACTTAAATTTTAAAAGCACTATTTTTAAACAGTGTTTTAACAAAGGAAAAAGCCTTAGTTATTGAAAGTGCAAAGAAATAAAGTATAGCCACATGTCTCTGAGGAGATAAGATTGGAACTGTTTGGGGGAACATATTTCAAAGCAATCTGTTTAATCAACAAAGCAACAGGCATTTGATTCACACATTCACCACTTCCTGGCTCCTTACCTCAGTCTCTGCTGGTACGTTACGGCACTCTGTCCATCTTGCAGAATCTAGGGGATTGTTTTAATAAAGCGCAGTTTATATCCCAGACCACAAGAGGACACTCCTTCAACATTAATTTTTCAAGTTACAGATCTAATTTTCAAGTAAGTCTCATCCTGGTGTTTTCCACTGACAAGGATCAAGAAATCCGCTTCCCACTAAGACAGCAGTACCAAGGGATTTACAGGAGACTTAGTTTAAATAGTTTTCCTGTATCCTTATCTGATATTGAATCACAGAGATACCACACTGTATTTCCTGTTTCCTAAGGCTATATTTCACAACGCAGAAATAATTTGTGATTTTCAGCATTTTCCAAACTTGCAGAATCCCCAGATTTACCAATGGATGTAGGCTCATTCTATTTATTATGTAAATCTTATGACAACAGCCTTATTTTTCTTGTTCTTTTTCACAGATCCCTTAAAAGTAGTCCTCAAATAACAGTCAAAAATCACTGATCTATGAAAAAGCAGTGCAAACTTACATTAATAAAAGCTATACTTGCTGGGAAAGATTTTAAACAAAGACCATGAAAAAACTAGACACGCAAACAATTTAGAATAACTCATTCCCAATTTTCGCTGATAAATACTGTGAGTAATAAGATGCTTTCTCCTACAAAATATATTCTATCCCAGGATTTCTGTTCTTTCAGACAAATGGTAGAAAACAAAGAAAGGATTAAAACAACACCCATGCACTTAAGGTTACACAGTGAAGTAGCAAAAGAGGACAGGAAACTTAAATCTTAGTCTTGCCACAGGACTTACGAGCTCAAAAAGAATTCAGTCTCTCTCTCCTCTCCATCTGACATCAAATTAAGCAGCCATTACTATACATAGTATTTCCAAAGGGAGACTATATAGAGTATGACATTGCTATTAAATTCAGATGTTGCACTGCTTTTATTAGAATGCATACTTAAGAGATCCCAAATCTTTGTTCTTCGGAAAAAAACCCAAACTGTGTTATGAAATGCTGATTAATTTCCCACCTTCTTATTTAATTATACAGGGTTTTTTTTCCAGTTCTATCATTGCTGTTGCCAGCTTATGTATTTCTTCAGTAAAAATACAAAATGAGATATACTTAACTGATCTACTTTCTTCCATAATAAAACAAAAAGCTTGGTTTTAAAAATTTATGTAACATAAGGAAAAAACTTCAAATATTATATGTCATAATTATTGGGTTTTATGATCAAATAGTAAACTTGGGGGGGAGGAATGGAAATTCTGAGACCTTAAAATACATAAAACTTTCCCATAAAATACTTTCTAATTCAAGTAAAAGCTGGCTCTTTGATAGCTTAACAGCCTAATTTTAGGGGGAAAATATGCACACAGTTTTACACACGTTACTTCTTGGAAAGCCAAGGGAAGGCTATGTTACAAGCAGCAGAAAACAGTTTGGTTCTTACTATTTATTAGTACCTATGGACTTGGAATGTCCCATGGAAGAGATTGGCTATTGTGTATCATACCAATGTCATATATCCAGAGAGGAGTTTTTGCTTGCGTGAAAACCGAATCCATCATCCCACCAAAAATATACAGGGTACCCTGTGAAATGCAAAAATATTTGTCACTTACAGGTAGGCATATAGCATAAAAATAATTTTTAAAACAATTCTTAAATAAAAAGGCTGCCATTACCAAAATATAATTAACAATAATGCATATGGTGATCTATTAACAATTCAAGAGGCAATCACAAAAAGCCACAAATCATGTCTTTATCCTCTTCCAGTAGGAAACCCTGATGAATGTTGTGCTACTTTAACGGGCGACCTTCCAGATCCACTTGCTTCCTCATCAATCTGCGACAACTTGAGGGATGCAAATCTGGAGCTCTCAGAGCCATTGCTCAGGTAACATTAAATTATCCATGTTTGTAGAAAGATTTCATTGCATCACAGTTCCTGATATCCTGAATTCTGCTTTCCCCTCACAGGCAAAGCTGTAATTCTGATTTGCCTTCACTTCCCCGTCCCTCTTCTATGCAAGTTCTTAACTGAATGTTTTTATGCTGTAGCTTATCATGCAAATGAATTCAGAGCAACTGTTACAACTGAGTCAAAGAATGTGCTGCCAAGGTCTTTATTTTGTATTACTATTACATACTGAGCATTGACTGTGGAAATCGGGGAGATGCACACTGCTGCACAGCTAAACTGCTGTCACTTTATTCAGAAAGATTCCGAAACATTGGTACAGCTACATCCAGAATTGCACTTACATAAAAGTGTTTTCTGGGTATAGTACGTCAGTAGATTACAATCTATGGCATTTTATTTCATTGTATAGTAGGAAATAAAATGTTAGGATATGGACAATATAAATCTTGGTTTATTACCTTATAAGCCACCATTGAATGTTCTTCCAGTTCTTCTGGCCCGTCTCTTGAGCAATCCAGCATTTCCCATTCACTTTTCACTACAAACCAAAGTTGCAGTTAGGACAGCAGTGCACTCAACACAGGGGAACATTAGGGAAAAGGTGAAAAGATCAGCTTTGAATTGGCTGCACTGCCAGAGTCAATGGGGGAAAATGAAGCATTTTGTCACCTTTCCTCTTTGTTAGTTCAGAAGACTGAGGCACTTCTCTTGAAATTAAATATGTGCATTTTTCTATTTAGCTAACTTAAATGTAATAGAAATTGATCTCATTGCTGCTTTTATTGTAGTGCTATATTGTTACCTATATCAAAACACAACTATTCCATAAGCATGAGCCCCAGCACAATTTTCTATTTTATTAGTAACAACACTTAAACAGGGAACACGATACATTCAGTCAAAAAATACAAAGCGTCATATTTGATAGTGCATTATTAATACAACCTTACAAAGTATTGTATTCATGTGTTCCCTTAGTCCATTTTTACATGCTTTAACTATTCCCATGTTAAGGAGTTAATAAAGCTATGTCTTTGATATCCCTTGCTAGAATTAGGATATTTTAAATGACTCCGTATTTCTGGTAAAAAAAAATAAAAAATAAACAGAACTGAACCGAAGTCTAAACTTTCTGGGACACCTGCAACAGGAACAAACACACACCATTTGCCCAATGAACAAAATACAGTTTATCCATTATCTTGCTGATGGAGAGACTTTAAATGGGGATAATCTGTTAACTACAGAGTATTCCAAATTTCATGATGATTGGATGTAGAAACTCTTTAATCCTGACATACAAGTGAAGGCACAAACTTACCTATGTTGTATCGCCAAAAATCCCTAAGACTGGTGGTGTTCCGCCCTCCATAGAGATAAACAAATCCTCTGCAAATAACACAAGCGTGTTTATATCGATCGCAGGGAGTGGGCTTCTTTTGGGATGCAGATTTCCAATCACAGTGTGCAGTTTTTCCTTTCATGCTGACAACTAGGATTGTATCCAAATATCAACTGCAAAGGACAGCCATGTCAGGGGAGGGTACCAAAACATCAGGGACAGGGCTTAAACCCTGCTTGGTCTGTAAAAAGACAAAACAGTTTCAGGTTTAAAATCAAGGAAAATAAAAAGAAGACAGGAAAAAAAGAGAAGCCTTTGCCTTATGATAAAACGTTGCTGTGTTTTCATTCTCATCAAAACCAACCTGACAATTTTGGCCATCTGTGATAATACACTAACTTAAGTAAAGTATTTGCAATGCTGACTCTCTGAGTCTTATATCAGCGAGACTGGGACAGGAACGTTCCTGGAGCTGAAAGTTTTCCAAAGAACATTGGTGAGCTGAAGTGGAAAAACTGCAATACTTCACATTTGCAATATGGTAGAAACCAAGGCTTGGTCTTTTTCACTATGAAAAAGTACTTAAAAAAACCCTGTACTTATAACAAAATTCCAAAAGAGTGAATATTACAGGTGAAAGTAATTCATTAGCAGTTGTCTAGAATCTATTTACTTTCATCTGTAAACAAGCTGAAATTAGGATCCATCTGGAAAAAACGACACTATCCCTTCACTTGCCACAAGATGTCACTGTGTTCTGTGAAGACAGAAGTACCAGGAACAACATTCCTCTATTAATCCTCTTTAAAATATATCATGGCCAGTGTTTTGAGGTAGAATATTTTATGAAGCACTAAAAAAAAAAAAAATAAAAATCAGTAATTAGGCCAAATTCTGGGATTTGTGTTGGTAACGTGTCTGAGGTGACACAGGTTACCAAATGAGGTGGCAAAGTCTCCCAATTCCAAGACTGTTTCAGTGAAAGCCAGATTCCAGCCGTATTGAGGACCTAGGATGGAAATTGGTAGGTAACAATCCCTCAGTATGGGTACACTGTTAACTCTTCGGTACTGCAATGTAATGCCTGTTCTTCCACAGTTACAGTGCTTTCCACACCTAACTTCACTGGTTTAAGTATGCATGTATTTAGCATCCCAGCGGATAAAGTCATGTAACTCTCAGTTCAACAATATGATCATGCAACACATCAATTCTTTTGACTTGAGACTATTTCCAAGATAAATGTGATAAACCTATGCCCACTTGCCCAATTATTTCTAATTTGAAAAAAAAAAAAAACAACGCAGACATACCAAATTTTCCCTGGATGTACAGCAATAAAACCATTTACATCCACAGTGAACTTTCATCACAGCTGCTGCCCGTGGCCCTCCTGAGCAAAGCAGTGACAAGGCTGGAAATTTTCCCTCCATCTCTTCAGAAACGGGATAAGAGCAACAAAGGTCTTACAAAGTCTGGTCATTTCACGTCACGAGCAGCAGTGTAGGCAGGCACTGGGGCCATCCACCAACTTCCAGTTTAGGGCATTGGGGTCTTCAGCCTGTGTGTGCCAAGTGCATTTTTCAAAGTAGCCCCTGTGCAGTACTCAAAGGCTGTCTTCTTTGAAGAGATGCCTTAGAGTAAACATTTGGTCTCCCAGGTTAATTCACACTGACGTTGCATAAAAGCAGCAATGCTGCTGTCAGATCAGAAACCACTTCCAGGTAAAGTTTGAAATGTAAATTGTTTCCTGCAAATGGTAATTAAAACATTTTTTTGGCCAGAGCAGTTACTTAGAAATATGGCAATGACCAGTTTAGACTAACGAAGGCTTCCCCTCAGGTATTTTTACTATATGCATTGCCACCATGTAACTTAATACATACGAACTGTGCCTTGAAATTCATCGTGTAAAACTGTATTTAGGCATATATATGCCAGCGAAGGTCAACCTAAGCACTGTTCACCCTGGGCATATCTGATCACAAGATAAGGGGTGATGTACAGAGATACTACAAAGTATCTAAATTGTTATCAAAAGTTTCCATGTTATGAAAAGGAAAGACCAATGTTCTCTTGGATTCAACGACGAATGAGCAGTTAACTACAGAAGAAAAAAATTATTATAAAAGATTTCTGTAAATCCAGTTTGTATGTCCATAAATATGCTGAGTAATAGTGGCCAGCTACACAGCCCTTTATTTAATACTTTTTCTATGCACTTCTATAATAAGCCTTCCTTTTTATTTTTCTCTCAGAATCCTACATGTCTTCTGTTTCACTGCTACACCGGAAGCAACATTTTTGTTTCCTGAAGTTTTCGGTATTCTGCCTCTGTGCCAACACCCCTTGTTTGGAGAGGTTTGTCTTTGAAGCAGCACAAACGCATACCCTGTTCTTAAAGGTTTTTCTCCTGTGGTAAGGATTGCCTTGTTTTGGAAAGCCTGGATTTGTCCTAGGCAAATTCACAAGCTATCATTTCCTCCACCCGTGAACAACGAGGCTCCTCATTGTCCCTTCACACCATGTCCTCCTTCAAGGCTCTAGCAGATGAGCCCTGGCAGATCAGCTGCAATGTGACTGCTCCTGTTTGCTGCTCCACCAGATGTAGAGGCAAGGTGTGAATCCAAAACTCAGTCACTCCAGTTCACGGCCTCCTGCGCTGCGTATAGTGGCCATTCCCACACGGCCCCTGCCGTAGGAAGTACTCATCAGCAAAGTACCAATGTAAAATCTGGGAGGAAAGTTTACACCTTAGTGTAAACTACCATTTAAGCAGGTAGAGGATCTGGAGTGATCTGGAGATGCTGATACTCTGGAGCTGAGTCTGCAGAGCTAGCTCAGGCGTAGATGTCTTCAAGCACTCAAGCACTTCAAAAGCTAGCTCAAGGCCAGACTAGCAGTGGCCTCCTATACTGGTAAAAAATGAAGACTGGTACTTACTCAGCTCTCTCTTTAAAATCAGATTGGCTCCATCAAGCTCGTGCTGAGCTGATGACAGAAAGCCCAGCTGACCAGGGCCAGTACCATGCATGGTATAAAGCACTTTTTTTAGCATGTGCATTATCCCAGGTCCTTGTATTTTCTAGGGTGTTGCCACTGCTACTGTCCTAAAAATACCAAGTGAACTATAGCCCAGTATCTCTCTGGTATTACTGACCTCTCTCTCTGTTGAACGTATCAGAAGTTAGGACACAGCCTTTACAAATATAAACAGCTTAACTGTTACTTCAATTCCTGAACTCAAAATAACTACAATGAGACAACATGCTCTAGTGAGATGCTTCAGATATTAAGCATTCTATTTGCAAAAGGTGTAAGTCTATTTTCACGATACCTGAAATTTATACTTATAGCTATTTATTTCCAAAGGAAGTGAGCCCAGGAAGTGTTTACAAGATGAATCCTTACTGCAACCCTCTCCTCAGCTGCTTACAGAGAAGTCCAGGTGGATTTGCACGTAATTTAAGGAAAAACAAAAATTACAGTAAAACAGGCTAAAGAAGATACCTTCCTATTTCATATTCATATATATTTCATACTAATATGAGGTGCATATATCTAATTTAATTTATCACCCAATTTATCTGCAAAATTTACCATTTGTAAGACTGGAATAGATTTAGTGACAAAAAAAACCCGCTAGAGAATCTCTTGCAGCATATTCTGGCAAGACTAGCTATTCAAACTGTATTAATCTTTTTTATGCAAACCAGTATTGTAAGCTATTACTGCAGAAAACTGAAGTGTATTCTTTTTATATTTTGTCCAAAAGAATACAAGATTGGCAGCATTTACAAAGGTGTGCGTTTCTCTTTTCCAGCAGAATTAGCAGCTATGAAGTAGTGACGCATTATAGGTGTGTAAATCCAGAATGCTTTATGGCATGCCATTGAAAAGGGAAAAGCAGCTGAAGTCATGAAACACAGATTCTCTCCGTAACTCTGCCAAAGCTTCTGTGTAACTGTGGCCAATTCATCTATTTACTTCCTCAGCCAAATGGGGACAAATACGCCTCCTTAGTAAAACACTTCAGATTTGCTGATGCAGTGCTGTGTGACAGTAGCAAGGTATTACTACTATTGATATAATTTAATGTGAAAAAGGTGATAGGTCTCTGCTATTAATACTTTACAAAGATAAAATGGGCTTGTCCCCTTGAGTTTTGGTTTTTTTTGCTCCAGCTATAAAACTGGTTATTCTTCTTCCTACCTATTTCTCTTTGTTATTGTTCCTACAAATCTTGCCTCCTATTATACAAACATTCAGAGAAGAAGACAGCCCTGATTTCATACATTAGATTAGCAACAAAATCCTGTCCATTTGTTTATCTACCCCAGCTGAACTCTGTAAAGCAGGCGAGCAGGATGGGATAACAAAAGGCCAATCTGGGATTAACTGAATGGGTGTCTCCTCCCAGTCACACCTTCTGAGCATCAACTGACCCTTGTGAATCACGGCCATTTACTCTCTCAGCATAAAGCATTCTTAGAAGCAAACCTGCAATCACTTAAACAGATCAGTTAACAAACAAACAGTTAACAAACTGTTTCAGAGTTGGGAAAAAAAGCCCACCTTCAAAGTTAATCTTGAATTTTGCCTTTCATCACTGGTATTTTAAACTACAAACTTGACTCCTGCATTGCCTTTCTCTAGAACCAGACTCGCCTAAGTTCATGTACCATCCACCTTAACAGTTCTGTTTCCAAAGAAAAACTGCTACTCTTCTGAGAACAATGTCAGTGAGCAGAGAACAATGTCCTCTGTGTCATGCAACACTGACCTCAGCTTCAACTTCGTACAAGCAAGATCAATTATCCAATAGGAAGCTCCAACTTCAGCAGAATTAAAAAAAAAAAAAAATACCCCAAAAGACAACTCAGAACATTTTTATCCAACTTTTTTTTTTTTTTCCCCCAAAACAGCTGTAGCACACAAAAAAATGGCTGCTGCTCTCCAAACTCTTCTGCCATTTCATTCTAAAAATAGCTCCTGTGCAATCAATCCCAATTGTTAGATGGCTGGAGGAGCTGTGAGATGAGGACCTAAAGAGCTGCAATTAGTGTGGTAACTATAGCACAGTGCTTATCAATTAATGGCGCCACGCTACTGTTTCATAATACAAATAATTCAGGAAATGTAGAAAGGCAGGAATTACTTCAGGAAATGTAGTTTGTATGTTCATTATGTAATTATTTATATTTCTATTAGATGTGGTTTATCAGACAAATGATTTATTTATTTAAAGTATTACATAAATATATCTTCATTAAAGCTTTTTTCTACCTTGGTCACCCAATTCATTTCCATCTGCTTTCAATATACTCAGAAAAGTTTCAGATTTGAAAGGATTGAGCCTTTCGAAATATAATGAGACATGAAACCACTCATATTGGGGAAAAAAGTAGGAAATCTTTTTTTGTTCTGTTTTGGGGTTGGTTTTTTTTTGCTAATGACCCAGTTTTCTGAACTCAACCCTTGAACCTTTCCATGCTACAGGACACTGTATTTTCTTATTGGGGAAGTTGATGTTTTACTGCTCTTCAAAAATAATAAGATTTCCGATTCTACTTATCTTAGAAACCTTTGGTTTGGTGGTGGTTTTGTTGTAATGTCTGTTCCAGTGGGACGGCATGCATGAATAAGGGGGAAACTTTGACTGAAGACTTGCAAAGCAGTTACAAAGTTTTAAAAACAAACCCACTTTGTTTAGAATAGTTTAGAGGGCAGGGCTTTTTTCAGTATATCGCATTTACTTGCAATGTTTTCTATGTGTCACACATTTTAGTAGCCTCAGGTTTGCTGTTTTATTATTTCCCAAATTCAAGTTATTATGAACTGTTTCTGGCATGGGGTTTTTTGTTTTGGTTTGGTTTTTTTTTCAAAATACAAGAGCTAATTCTCAGAGATGCTCAGCTTCAGAACTTCAACCTGAAAGACCAGAATGGCTCTAGGAATGTAGGGTATCTGTAATATTTCTGTATTATTGGAATTCTGAATTGAAGGGGCCTTGCTTTGCTACGTGTTGTAAAACATGCAGTTACTGCATGACTGACCTTACATCTGAAGTAGTCAAGACAAAAGGAAGGAGATAGAAAATGGTGTTTGTTCTTACAGGGGGAAGCTGAAGGACAAAAAGAGGATTTGTAAAATGACAAATCAAAGCACGGGACATGGCTCCATCCTGATTTCAGGGTTCAGAAAAATGACAGGTACTCTCAAGTAAAACAGTAACACCCCTGTTGACTTTATAAAGCTTAGAGCGGACATACTGAAAATTTACAGAAAATCTAAAAGGCTTTTATGTTGGATAACTTATTTGAATTTTAACAGGTTTAAAGTAGTAGTATTAAAAACATTATCACTGTTATATTTCAGTGCTCCAGAATGCTTTTTGTAGTGAACAGGTATTTCAGAGGAGGTAACTCTTCTAAAATGGTCATGTATAATTACAGTTTATATACACTGCAAACCTATATATTTAACTACTGCTTCCAGAGTGTGCAGTCCTAGACCACCGAGGACATTGGCACCTTTACTGCAACACAGAGGATCATGAATCTCTCCTTGTGAACATCTGTCTGCCTGTTTCTGGAACTCTGCAGGTAAGGTATCACATTTCTTTAATACAGATCACATTAATATTAAAGCTCTAATTTAACAATTTCAAAATAAATTTATATGTTTGCATATAATAATGACATTTTGAAATTTGACATTATTAATATATTCTCTTCTGGGTTTTTTTAGAAGCTTTTGCCCAGAAAAGAAAGACTTTATTTTCAGTACTGTGTAGCACTACTTGATCTCTATTATAAAGAGAGTTCTTAAGCAGTAATAAATATAAGAATTTATTAAATAAAGAAGTGTAAATATATCCAGTTGTATTTTCTATGTGCTAGGTATATTTCTCATTTTTAAGTAAACAAATACAACTTGGTTTGGGGTAATACAGTAAATATTTAATCTATTTCCCAAATGTAGTGGTGGGGAGGGGTTCGGGAAAAAAAGAAATTCAGTGCTTACAATATTTCTGGGATTGTTACGTCTTTATATGTTTCTAGTACACAAATCAGGAAATCATCTTTGCCTCTGTATTGAAGTAAGTCAGACAAAAAATAAATAGGTCTATATTACCTTACTTTCAAGGTTCATTTTCCTTAGTAAATTTAAATTTTCGTTGTTTGGGATTCAGTGGTGTTTTTGTTGTTTGGGGGCTTTTTTAAAGAAGAGTGGTGCTTCTTCATTTAACAACAACAAAAAAAAGAATATATAGTTTTGAGTAGTATATCTCCCAAGGTAATCTGTTAATTATGACTTCCAGAACTGCAATTAATCACTTGACTGCAACCTAATTTTGAATGAAGTTTCTGAGAAAGATCTTCCTGAAAACCACATCTGTAGGGGGCACAAGTATAGCACATTACGGACATAGAAATCCAGTGCACCCCCTATGCCTGACCAAAAGTTTACGCTGATAATCGATGTGAGTGCATATGGGGTTTACTTATTTTTGGTCCTTAATAGAATATTTAATACAGAAATCTAATCTGCTTTTCAAATCTTATTTAAGGTCACATTGCTGACCCCATCCATAGGCATGTCAAGAGCTCACTCTCTGTTGTGGTCTTACCATATAACTGGGACAACCTGACTGTAAACTGTCACTGCAGCAAGATGGCTCTTCAGACATTAGCTGAGACAAACAGGTAATTTTTCAAGTTCTAGATATGGCAGAGGGAGCAAATACAGTTCCTGGTCCTCACACTTCACGGTAAAAGAAATAAGAAACTCCTACCATGTTCACAGGGCACTCTAAGATGTATTTGGCCTTTTACCCTTTCCTTGGAAGTAATTTGTATTGTCACAACTGGAAACAGGTCATCCCAATACATGGGTCATCACCTCTTCCTCCCGGAAAAAGCAGTTTTCAATGTTCCTAGAAGGCATCATTTTGGGGATTTCACAAAAATTTCCTAGTTGGATTCTTTGAAGATACAGTAGGTAAATGCCCTGGAGATTCAATGTATTAAATCTGTACTTAGGTGTGACTGAATGCACCTCCTTCACAGCTCATGACCTGCTGCTGAAGCAACTTCAAAATACTTTATTTCCTAAGGGAGACTCTACTTGTGCTAATTCATAAAATTTTCTAGGTTAGGAAGAAAGACTCTGGTTGACAAAGGAGTCAGTGGCTGCCCAGTCTGCCTCCTCTCCTCAGGCACGAATTAAGAGTAATATAAAATATACTTGACAGTTGAGAGTATAACAGTAAAAAGCTATTACCTTCCATAGAAAAAAAAAAGATGCACTGAATTTTACTTGTTTGTTCTTTGTATTCCCTAGATTAGGAACACGTAATAAGGCAATCGGCCACACTTATAACTTAAGGCCACACTTCATGGAAGACAGACAATGTGTTTTCCTTGTCCCCAAGACATTTTGCCCTTAGACGAACATGGAGCAATGGGGTAGAGAAGACATACAAGGTTATGAGAATAGCAGAAGCTGCAGCTTGAAGAAACATGAGGGAGGAAGTAGAGGGCATTTGGCAATGAGAATAATAAAATGTTCCAGCTGGCAAATATTAAAACATCCAGATATCATGTTAGAATCAGTATGAATTTAGATTACACAGTATGGGAAGTCATGAGAGACTTGCGTGGGAAAGAATCAGATGGCACAACTGGAAAGATTGTCAGTAATGACTGGAGGAAAAACTGAGTACAAAAAGGATCTTTTATAGAGAAGATGAATTTACACAGTCAGGTGAAAGATGCTTGCATAAAACCAGATGATACAATTGCATAGCTGGAATAGATTGCATAGAAAGGAATAGCTGGATTTTAGTCTGGCAAGGAAAACAAAGGTGTCAGGCGGGCAAACAGTAATAATAACCGTGATGGCTCACAATAACCTTGATGCCAACAGTTACTGGGCTGTACCAGCAAATGGAAAAAAACCAAACCCACATAATTTCAATATATAAAGGAGACAGAAAGCATATGCTAACTTTACACATACACGTCGTCGCTCCAAATTCAAATGGAATTACTCATGTGAATAAAACCAGTGATATGCATAAGCCTGCACAATGTAGCCTAGATACCAGAGCAAAAGAAGGACCAACTCTTTTGTTAGAAGCCTGAAAAAATGTTTTGCAAGCTGTTTTCATATTCAGACTTCGAATGACAGGGTCCATTTTTGACTGGAGCCTGGCTTTCTGAAAAATCCTCACTCCCAGCTAATGTGGTCCAGTATTCATCCCAAGCCAGATGCACTTTGGCTTGGGTTTTGGATGGTTGCATTTCTTTGTTTGTCTTTTGCTCGATAGAAGGCATTTTGTTGCTTTATGCTCTTTGATTGTGAAAAGGGGAATGAGCAAAAGGAGGGTGGTGAATCTCCTAAATTAGAAGCAAGGAAACAAGAGCTCTGGCTGGCCCTACCACAGACCTCCTGCGCAGCATCACGGAAGTCGTGGGTTCCTTTTGCCCAGTGATCTCCTGGCTGCAAAGCACTGATGCCGCTTCCTTCCTTTCACGCGCTTTGTTTCATTTCGTATCTTTGGACGAAAGCAACTTTGCGTACAACCACGCACAGTTGTACAACAGTACCACTGTGCGTACTGAAAGGCTGTCGGAGCGTTCCCTGAGCTGCTGTGTGCGTGTTAAGAGCGGGTCAGTGCCCTCACCACCTTGCTTCTGCTCCCCTTCTGCGGGTGGCAGCGCCGGCCTGCGGGGTGCTGGTTTCGCCTCGGCAGGCACTGGGGCGGCTCTGGCTGTAACAGGTGCCGCTGGGGCCCACCGCCCCTCCCGAGGCCTGGAGGCCTCACCTCCAAACCACCCTTCTCCTCGGCTGCTGCTCGCCACTGCGGATGGGGTTTGGTCCTGACAGAACATGCCAAAAAAAAAAGAAAAGGAAAAATAAGAATTTCGTGAGCCTGTATTTGGTCAGGAGTAAATCCAGCCTGGCTGTACCAACTGCCG
>NW_009648925.1:5119371-5156417 GCF_000708025.1 Charadrius vociferus | reverse complement strand
GGCTGCGCGGGGGGCGGCGGGGCCCTGCGGAGCGGGGAAGGTGCGGTAGAGGCGTTCGCTGCCGTCGCACGGCCGTGTCATTCGCGAGGAATGTATAAAATCTTGTGTCTGGCCTGAAAGCAGCCAGAAACAAACTTCCCCCCCTCTTGTTGTTGTTGGGAAGGGGGAGCGCAGAGAGCGGTTGTTTGTTTCTGCGCTCCGTTCCAAACCCTTTTAAGTCAGCGCTGAGCCCAAAAGATGCCTCTCCGTGCGCTCTCCTCAGAGCCACAGCCCCAGTGCTTGCTTGGACTTGTGTCCTTGGCTTTCTGCTTCCACGGGGTTTGCTTGGGTTTTTTTTTTCTGTTTCTCCTTTACAGCTACATAAGGCTTCACAAAACAGTCAGGAATGAAACTCCCCCACCCACACGTGCCTCTCTTTTCCATGTTGACGTGTTTTCCTGCTTTCGGGTGGAGGCTACTACTGTTTTTTCCTTAGTATTGCTCCTAAAAAAGAAAGCATAATTGTTTTTTGAAGTTATCGTAAGTGGAGGGCAATAGATACACCCAGTCCCTGGCGAAGCAAAGCAAGTGACCTGAACTATATGAATTATACGAATACCTTCAATTATAATATACTATGTATAATATATCATAGTATGGTAGCAATATATGCTTCTGAATTTCTCACGCTAGGACTTTAGTTGTTACTGAGAAGATGAACCAGAACTACAGTGCAGAACTTTCCCTAGACCCTCTTAATTGCCTCCTGCTAGGAATTAAAAAAAAAACAACAAAACACCACAAAACAAAAAACAAACCAACAAACCCAAGCCCCAAAACAAACCTACACATTTTTCATAAAAAGAACTCTGAGATCATTAGCTAACATTTGGAAGTCCCTCAAATTAACATGCGTGAAGGACTGCGGCCAAACTCCCACTGGCTCCCATAAAAGCAGTAATCAGTCCTTCAAGCAAGATTCTCTACAAAATAACACCCAGAAGCCCCTGCAGAAGGGATTGCCAATCTCACCATCTGACTAGATTAAAAACAGCAGTAACAATGTGATAATTGACAGGAGAAACTTCCCTGACAAGGAATGAATCAGTGTTTATTTTTAGACTTTTTCCCAAACGCCTTATTTAAACAGAAGATTAACTAATTATTTCCGTCCTTACATTGTCCACGCTAGAAACAGGAGGTGTCAGAGCCTTATGTATCTGCAGGGAACACTTTGTTTTGGCTCATCCTTTGAGGTCTGCACCCTGCGATTGTTCCGATTGTCCTTTCATTTCTAGTCTGATCAAATATGAAAAGTACCAAGGTCAATCAATATTTTTATTTTCTAAATAGCAAGCCTCAAAAAAGGTTTCAGAAAATGCAAACTGGGATTTACTCTGCATCCCACCTTTGCTCCAAAGCTTCGCTTGGACAACAAACCGGTATTAATCCTGTCACTGCAGCCTTTTGCAATGACAGAGCACTCGCGTTCTGAGAAGATAAGGTCACTCTACCTGTGCGGGGATCCAGCAATAAAACCTTATCTAGGAGAAGGCAGCAATCTGAGAAAAGACTGCCAAAAGATTTAGACAGATGCAAGAAAACAGTATCAATAACCAAATAACGCCTATGTTTCTGGTAATAAGCTTTTTTTGGGTTCTGATTTGTTTTGAAGTGGGGGACTTGAAGCGTTTTTCTTAATTTTTGAATGAATTGTGGATTGCAGCGTGGGTTTTGTTAGTAGAAAAGGAATGAGTCTTCTCTGAAAACGTCTGAGGATATATTTTTATGGCTTTTTATGGCTTATCTGCTATAGAACTAAGAAACATAAATGACCCTTCGTTTTATTGTATTGCATATCTATAATATGAGGATTGCTACAAAACATACAAAGAGCTGATTTACTGGTCTCTTACTTTCATAGTCTCAAAGCAGTTGTACCACGCTAAATTCATAGGTCAAATTGTATTAATTTTAGTTCTGAAGAGTGAATCTCATTTTCAGCATCCAAGTATTTATTCTTCAATGGAAAATGTTTATGTAGAATTTATTTTCTGTGTTCCTTAATATTTCAGATAATTTTGGATATGATTACTTTGGCTAGGCCAATTCTAGGTGAAATAGTTTATTTGTACCATTTTAGTGCATACCTGATCATTCCTGAACAGAGTGAAATGTGAAATAGTAGAAGACCATAGAAATCATTGAAAAATTATCAGTTTCTTTATATGCAGCCCACTGGTCTCTTACAGAGCTTAGAGGGAGAAACTCCTCTCCTGTATTGCTCATAGGAGCAAACTGAATCTTTGGTGTCTCATCTCACGTGTTAGTACAAGACATGCATCAAAATGGAATTTTACCTAGACATAAAAGTATCCTTTCTCCTGTTTTTACGCTTCCTGAGGAGACCACTGCAGAAATGGCTGCTCCTTGGGATAAGCTCTCTGCCTTCTCAGTATATGCCTTGCAAGTATTATTGGTAATGGTGACCCCACAACTCCAGATAATTTAATTTCTGGTTAGAAGCAAGATGATGTAGAACACTAACATTGTACAAACATTGTACAACATGATTTAATCTGTGGGCAATCAGGCCAAACAAATCAATGAATCATTCATAAGTATTCATACGCATCTGCATTGCAAAGACATACGGTTAACTACAAAGGGAAACATTACAGATGGGGGGAGGGTGAGACAGGGAATAAGGTAGATCTGTAAAATCTGCTTGAAGTAGATGGGGTTTTAACCAGAATTTGTTTTATTGGCTACAAGCCAACTCCAAAACGTAAGGGTTTAGGGCAGAATTTGAGCTCCTAAATCTAAAACAGAGGCATGGCACTCGCTCATATCTCAACTTAAGCAGGAACTAAAAACTACGTGTTACTCCATACAAGTCCCTCAGAGCGGCTCATCACTCTCTGATGGATGCCAGTGGGACTGAGCCTTCATAAAGGCAGCTGTGCCTGCTGCCTCTAAAAGGGTGGTTTTATGATATGCTGGAGCGGGTAAAACATTTATCCAGGAAGTGGCAGGTCTGAACTCAGGGCCTGTTCTTTGCAGACCAGAAATATCAATAGTCACATCGATAACTGGGTGCATAAGTATTCACTTGAAACCAGCTTTAAAGCTTGATCACTCTTACTCTTAACCCTGTCCCCTGCACAGGACGTGTCCAGAAGCTCTGTGCAAGGGTGCTCAAATTAGCATTGACATGTTCCTATCAGAACTGGGTAATGCCGTGCCATCAGAGGGGGCTGAAAAGTAGCAGAGTTTATTAGCTGAGATGCAGCGTACGTGAAGATGGTGGTACCTACTGCTTCCAAGTCTAGCTAGCTCAGGAGCCTCCCACTTCAGCACCTTCCCACTCTCAAGCAAGAGACAATCTACATCTGTTGCCTGAACTACTTCAATATGGAAAACTGATTAAAAAAATAGAAGTTATTAATCTTTAACAGAAATGTTCCTCTCAGCCTGGCAGTAGCTACTCGGGAGGTTGGATTTGCAGCTATCGGATTGGTAAGTACAACTTGTACCGGCTACTGGTCAGCTCTCCGGGGATATCTCTGGCAAATACAGATTTGGGAATTACCGCTGGATGGCACTCTTGTGCCACAGAGTATGTAACTATATATGATTTTATTTGGCTGCAGATACAGACATCTTTTAAAGACTAAGAACCGAGTTCACTTCTTTATACCATCATAAATTTGGAGTGGGTTCACGTAAGGCATTGAGTTTAATTTAGAGTTGCACCAGCATAACTGGGAGAAGAATACGAACCAGATGTTGAGCAGCAATATTTTGGCTATTAATTCTATCGATAGTTTTGAACAATTTCTGAAACTTAAATACAAGGAACAGGCATAGAGGCTGTGGCCACAAAAGATCAAGAGCTCCCAGCTTCAGTTCTTCTGTGGCTACACTAAATTCTAATAATCAACCTTGATGCTTTTTTACATGCCAGAGTTTTTACCCTTAAGGCTGTTATGTTATGCACACTATTCTATAAAAACACAAGAAAATTCTTCTATGGCTGGCTGTAAAATAAGAAGCTATCTTCATTCCAAAAGTTGACATCCGAAGTCTTGGTTTTAAAGTTTCCAGTCTATATATTTAAAATTTTTGGAGAATGTTTCAATCATTTCTAATCCCAAACCTGCTTTTAATTTGAAATATTTGAAAAATGGCTCAATTATTTTCACATAGAATAATCATTCTGTGAAACTCAATATTTTTTTCAGAAAGTATTGTTTTCTGAGAAGAAATCAATTTGGGACTAAGTTTGCATTTTAAAAAGTGGTGATTATCTCACTCTAGTGAAATAGAATCATATCCAAAATAACTATTTAATAAAGATAACATATTTGCCTTAATGCACTGTACATTTGTTATGCAGTGTATGGGAGAATACCAGGAAATTTCTGCAAATACATTTGAACATCAGGGAAATACCTTCATGAAATTTGTGCTTCTGCTCCTTTTCTGTCGGAGACACCTCTTTCCCCTGTAAAGAGCTTTAGTTCCCCCAACCCCAGATCTGTACAGTACTCTGAATATTAGGAATGTCTGATAAGTTCAAGAACTCTTTCAGCACAGTTGTCTTGTCCACTTTCACTTCCACCAAAACCAACAAGAGAGCTAACAAGCAATTTAAGCTGAGGCATTTTCTATTTTGGGGCTGGTAGCAAATCTCTGGTTTCAGCAGGGGAAGGAAGTGCTTGGAGTGTTTTATCTCAGCTAGCTCTTGTGATTTACTTGGTGTAACTGGAAGAAGGAAATTGTGTAAATATAAGCTAAAGCTTATTCTTGGGAAATGCACAGTTCCATGGGTTTGGGATCTTTAATGTATATTTTTGGTTATCACTTGTATGCTGTCACTTCAGTTCTCATAATAATATCACACTAATTCTGTGATGCTTGACAGAAGGGTTCCTGTACGTGTGCTAACCGTACTCGGAGGCAAAGCTGGCAGGGTCAGGGTAAGGATGTTTCAGCACACCTCTCCTGCCCTCCCTGGTTTTCGCTTATTCTGAGGGTCATCATGGCCCTAGCATAATTTGGTCACTCTGGGAAGATGCTCTAAATTAATAATTGGCTGTTATGGCTGAATAACACAGTAACCTGAATCTATTCAGAGAATTGGATGGAAAGTATTGTCTTCTCACACTTCCATCCTTCCACTTTATGCTGGGACTCACAGCATCCACAGTTTACAGGATGGATTACCCTATAAAGAACCTGTGTCTTCCCCCACTTTCTTTTATGTACTGTTGCCATTTACTGAATAACTATTTTATGGTAATACCCCTGGGCAATGTTATTTATGGTTTCTTTCCACTAGCTATTGTAGATACTAGTAGTTGAGAGAGACACTGTTGTGGAGAGTTGACAAGCTCAAGGTAGCACAACTGGAGAACTGTGATCCAGGGAAATCAAGTGATTTGCCCAAAGTCACATGCTAAGGTTGTGGCAGTGTTAATCTACCCCAACTGATTATCTAAGGCATGTACGCACTAATGCATGTTCTGGTGTATTTATCAGCCTCAGGAATGGAGACATTCATTTGAAAAAATAAAGGGGAAAAAAGAAAGAAAAAAGGCATGCTTGGCACTATTTGAAGACTGGCAAGAAATTTCCACTTTCCCATTCTTCAAATGCTTTGGAAATACATAAACTCTCAGGATCTGCATTTTAAAATGTTGTTTCAAACTGGAATAACATCTGTTAAATGTAGCCAAGAAACATCTGGTTTTCCATTCCTGGAACCCTGAGCTGAGGCGGCCGTTTTCCTGTCAGCTATGCTGTGGAGTGAAATCAGTTCAATAGGTCATTCTGTTCTCTCCATTTCTTAGTTCTCAGTTTCTTATTAAAAAGATGGCCAGCAATGAGAGTAAGCAGGAGGGGAAAGGAGACTCTGTGTAACGTGCATATTAGCCTATGAAAAAAAACATTTAGCTTCAGTCTAAGTTAGATAACTGGTGAGAGCAGAGCTATTAAACATTAGAAAGAATACCAGGGATTATATGGAACTGCAAGATTTATTAGCTCCAAAATGGTTTACCTTTCATCAGTGGAAATAACAATGTGATAAAAATCCCACTCAAAACAATGAAAATCTCACGCTGATGGTCTCTGGGCTTTGGATTTGACCGTCTCTGGTATCACTGGTAGATGGCCTACTGCAAGCTGGTCACCAGAACACCATATATTAATTGCAAGATGGTCATTAACTATCATCTGAGCAGCTCTAGACAATGCAGTAATCGAAGGACCAGAAATGGTTGATGCACTGTATACACCGTCTCTTCAACAATCGCTCACTCCAGGAGAGTCAAACTGAAGACAGCTGAGAGGGAGAACCAGAAGAAGAATTCAAAGCCCTCAAGTAGAGAAGACCTTGAGCACATAGTGTAGGTTTTAGTTCTTACATTTCTGGCTCTCTGTGCTTTAACAATGCCTTGAACAAACAAATACACTCTTGAGAACTGCGTGATTTTTTCTCTTAATCTTTTAAGAACAGGACCAAGACTCATAAAAGCATTTAGATGCTTATGCTCCCCCTGTAACAATTAGGCATTAAAGGCATACATAACGTTGAGAGCATGCACCATGATTTGATATTTTATTACCAATGAAAATCTGTATCATTCAGTCAGTGGCATTAATATTAGAAGACTAGTAACATTGAGGTGGCAGAACCCTCTGTATGTATCCTTACTGACAAACGGCAGCATCCTTGGTTTTCAGGACCAATCCCAAAAACAACTGGGAAAAGAAATGCTGTAACCTTCTGCCATGAACATTTTGGTGAGGGAGAAAGTCCATCAGAGTCCTGTTTCTCATACAGATTTAATTTGCCACCACTCACATGACTTAAAAAGCAAAACTAATCTGGAGGAAAGGTTTCTCCCATTTTTGCCTTAGATGTGACCTTTCCCATCACAGTCCATGGATTTAAAATATCAAGGAAGTGAGTCCTAATCTGAGGAAGAGTTTCCAAAACAGAATTGGAGATGCAGCACTTTCCATGGCAGGATCTTGCAAAGTGCTGATGGTATAAATTAACTAATGGGGGTCAGGTCTGTGCGCACAGAGGAAACTTGCTGAAGGCAGATAGAGTACAGGAAGGGAAAAGGGAGTTGTACAGCTCATAGGCAGTTGCAAGCAGCTTCCTGACGCTATTTACTTGCTGAAACATTTTGTTTCCTTCAGAGCAGGGTTTGGACTTTGCTTTCACCATCACCAGTGTAAGTCAAATGTCTTTATTGGTATCATGTCTGTTTTACTCTGCCCAACATTCGTGGCCTGATACTGAAGTGACTGTTCCCCAGCTAGTCCGTAACTACCTAAATCCACGTAGTGATACAGTCCACCCATACCCCAACTAGACTACAGACAAATGTATGTTTTAAATAAATAAGATCTAGTCTGACTGTGAGGAAAGACTGCCATTTTACTTAACGAATAGCAAAAAAAGTCTGTAATAACATATGTATATGGAAAGTGCTGTTATCAATGAATAGTTGGGAATGGAATGAGCCAGTTTACTCTGTGATGCATTGATTTGTAGCCTACTTTGCTCAATGCCATCTTCATCTGTTCTCTTCAGCCTCAGCCTCATCTGATTTCTATATTTGCCATATATACACTTTGTCCAAACACAATTATCTTTGTTGTGTGTTTGGCACATCAGTGTTTGGAATTGCTGTGATTTAAAGAATCACACCCAGTGGCATGATTCAAAGGACTGGCATTTATTACAGAAAAACACTGCATGCTGTGAAGATAAACATGTTTCTACGCTGCTTGAGTTCCAACTTAGTCTTGCTGATTAATCATGGATTGTCTCCTATCTGGAGTTTTATGTAGGAACGAGGGACATCTAGTGGCTCAATAGAATATAGCAAATGAAGATGTTAAAGTGCATTGTTCTGCAAAGTAGTTAAGTGAACATTAGACTAAATTAAAGACTTTCTCAGTGGTTGAAAGGCAATTTGAATGTATGAAATAACTTTAGCTAGGAGTCAAATAATCTGTGATGAATTTTATTTGTGTATTTCTATCTTCTTGTGAAAAGGTGAGCTGACTTTGAAACTTACACAGATTAAAATGTATTTACTACCTATTTTCAGGAGGACATAACATCATCTTTTGTTAGGAGAACCTGGGGTACAGGATAGATGGATAAGAAATAGGGACAAATCACACAACACAACCCTACACATTTATTTTATGCATGGTAATTCAGGATGTGATTAATCAGGCCAGGTGATACCTGCTAACTTACAATGACTAAGAATAACTGTGAAGAGCAGTTAAATGGAGAACTTTCCTTTCTCTGTAATGTTTCCTATTTTAATACTTAAATAATTAGTTTCTTTAACAAGTAACCCACTCTGAGTCACGTTTTCCTCTCTCTTTGTTCTTATCCTAACCAATAACTACATGGCATTCCAATAGCTTATTACAAAAGATGAGACGCACATTGTAGAAACAATAATATATGCATCAAATTGTAAGCTGTTTTTGTATTGTGAGCCTGCCTGTGTTTGTATTAGGTTTGCCATTCGGCCTTTTTCTAGTTCATCCAGAAGGTCTGAATGGACTATGTCAGTCTATTATGCTGCTCAAACCAGGGACAGTGCTTGACCTCTCCCGGAATAACTAAAATTGAAAGACCAACGTCAAGCAGTCAAGGGCTGTCATCTCTGAATGTCTCTCACTCCTATCCTAACTCCACGAAACAACTAATTCCATTTATGCAGACCGAGCTGGAGTATTTTGGGCAGCCTATATATAAAAAGGGAGGCTTCTCTCCAAATGAGATCAACTCATTGCCAAATATTAAGACAAATAATCTGGAGAGAGCAACAGGAGGCATTCTGTCTCACCTGAGATGCTGATACAACCTGGATGCCACAGGAGTGTGATCAGACTGAGAAAAGATAAATCACTTGTTATTTTGCAAAGACGTATAACTCAGGAGGGTTTTTTTTAAGGGTAAGAAGTCATTATAAAGAAAATCCTTTGCTAAATAAGTGGATTTTGTCTTCCTTTTTCCCTCCAAATAGGCTAAGCTAGAAGCTTGTAGGCCTTGGTGAAACTAAGAAAACCATGAATAAGCAAGTGAAGGGTTGTCCCATTCTGACACACCAGTTCCAGGTCTATATCCTATGCTAAGGTTCAGGGTGGGATTTTCAGCCTACGTATGTGCCATGAAATGATACAGGAACAGTTATTTAAACACTGCTCAGGTTGCATTAGGAGCTTGGGACATGGAGATTGGGTCCAGCAGTTCAGGCTGATGTTGTGCTGGGTTGAATTTACAGTTTGTTGTTTCATCAAGGTACACTGGAAACAGGGACTTAATATTCATGTCCTATGATTAATAAGTAGTGAGCACACTGAGTATATGATAGCCCCTGGATCATTAAGATGAATGAAAGTATTTCTTTAAACAGAGGTGTTAGCAGTCTTTTTTTTTACATGATGGAGTTTTCAGGTTTTAAATGCCTGAAGTTTTAGGTGCAGTAACATGCACAAAGTTATATTTATGAGGTCCCATTTATCTCCAGATTTGTTTCCACAATAGTTCATTGCAGCGAGAAGTTGCAAGGAAGAGAGCTTTCAAGGAATTTTTTCCATTTGGACCGCTTGTGAAGGCTATATTTAGGATGTGAACATAGATATAACAAAACCCTATTGCTGACAACATTCAGACTGCATTTACCAGTATTAGGGAAAAATGAACTGAACTTGTTTTAGCTGGCAAATAATTAAGTCTTTTTATTTCACTTCTGGAAAAGAATAGCAAAGCCAAGGTACACCTGACTATATGAAGTACTCTGATGCAAGTGTGGTCAACTACCAGAACGAAGAAAAAGAAGCAGGCTGACATTTTAATGGATGTTTATTGAATGAGAAGGTAATGACTTCTTAAATCTCTACTTACCTTTGCTACTACAAGGTTCTGGTTACTACATTACCACTTTACTGATTAATAGGGCAATACAAAATGCATCTAAAGTTACATGAGCTTTAGACTGAATAATTTCCCTTGTGGAAAGATCTAGGAAAAATTAGCAGTCCTGTACTGACCCAAGATTAGGTAAAAAGAGCATGTGCATTGGGAAAGGTCTGGAGTATGCCTTGTACAGATCGTGAGCAGAAAGGGTAAATGAGAGAGCTGAGACTCGGCACCTGACATCCTTCAAGCGTAAGGTCTGTTACAATGCTGGAAATCAGCCTAGGACTCCTCTGCTCTTACTTCTGTTGATGTTGGAGTGCCAACAGCAAGAAAGCTATGACTACTCAATTCAGGCTTCCACTCCCACTGCTCTAGTGCTTTGCCCCTGGCCTCATGCAGGGATGGGTACATATTTACTGACTAGTACAGGCAGACACAAATTTCCATTGACTAATCTTCCTCTGGCAAGGTGAGTCATCATATAGAAAAGGTTGTTTCTGCTTGTTCTCTATTCAGATTATAATCCAGTCAGAGCTCCAAAAAGGGCCAGGCCAGTGCCTTCAACACCTATGACCATCTCTGTTCTCCCATAGTAACAGAGGGAAACTTGGAGAGATGTCTGCAGCTACAAGCTTTATGCAGGGAAAGATCTTCCTCAGAAATTACTTTGAAAGAAGCTGGCAAGGATCCTGGTAAGAACTTAGCCTTTTCTGTCTATGTTTCTCCATCTATCAAAACAAGGTATTATCCTTCTCTGCTTCACAACAGTATTGTGAGAATTCATCAGCTAACATGTTTACATCACTAAATGTGATTTCCTATTCTCAATCACCTAGACTTCAGTTCTTGGGAACACAAACTCATCTCACCTTTCTTAAAGATATTTTCCCTTTTTTCATATATCCATATTCCTCTTTGCTTTCTGCTACTGCGAAACACAATTGCTGCTAGTATTGCTCTTGGACACCTGAGAGCAATTTTAACAGTCACACTGAATTTTCCTGAGCAATTAAATAATCAGCAAAGGAAAAGAATTCTTCTCCTGTTTCTTGTTTTCCTTTTTATTAGTGTTGGAAAATGATTTATACCTCATAGTGCTCACTACTAAAACTTCTCATCAATGCTCCAACTCCTTGGTACTGTCATGAAGAACAACCTTTGTATATATTTATAAATCATCTTTTAGTCCAGAGGTCTCTGCAAGAATTAATTGTGATCGAAACTGGAGTTATGTATAAACACAACTCCAGTATAAATATAATGTGTTGTCTGTGTTTGTATGCTGCAGGACCTGTATCTCTTTCTACGAAAATGCAACTTTCCCTGGAATAGAACAGCAGCAGACAAAAATATCTGCACTGTCTTAGATGTGAAGTGTATTACCCAACTAAAATCACACAGGGAACCTAAGAAAGCAAAATGATCTGCAATCTCCTGTAATCAACTTCATGCCAGAACTGGCAAGATATTTTTAGCTATGGCACATTGTTGAAGATTTATTTAGGGATGTGAGAGGTACCCAAATCTGCAGGTGGTGACCATTTCAGTTATGGTCCTTTTGCCTTCTCATTATATGAGTTATCCTCCCACGCACAACCTTGCCTGACCTGTGAAACAGCCCTTTCTTTTCTTCCTCCCTGCCATGATCTCTTTTACTCCTGCTCACCACTGTGTCTCCTCCTGCCTTCTATAAAACTAAAATCTTGGATTTTCCTCATTTCCTCATATTGTAGTTCCCTCCACCTCTTTCCCAAGCTCCAAACTACCTTCTCCATCCAGGTTTACTGCCAGATGCTCTATGTTAACATGGGGAAACATCCCAACCTTATATATGCACAGAGGAATGTGTTACACTTCATATGGACTTCACAGTCAGGGTGGTCAAACCCTTGAAAAGGATGCCCAGTAGGACTGGAATGTCCACCCTTGGAGACATTCACACCTGGACCAGGCCAGGCACTAAGTAATCTGACCTAAATTTGAAGATAGCCCTGTTTTGAGTGGGTAAAGGACCAGATGATCTCCAGTGATTCCTTCTAAGCAAAATTATTTCATGATTCCATAAGTCTAACTAAATCTTGAAGGAAAATAGGAAGAGGAAGCAACACACAAGAATCTAAGAGAAAGATGGTCTTCGGGCAAGAAGAAAAAGGAATACAACAAACCAAACCAGAGCTGTGCACAATTAGTCTGCTTTTCATCTTGCTTGCACTGAAGTAATTCAGGATGGATTCAGCTGGATGTTAAAATCAGTTATGAAGCAAGAAAAGAATCAACACCACCATACCTGTGGTTAGCCTAGGCTTGCTTCATTTGTCTCTAGTAAAAGCCTGGTTACGAATGTGTGTGTTGTCTTCAAAATATCCTCAGTTGGAATATTCCAAGATATCATCTGTTTTATTTCCTGCAGATTCAGATTAAGAGCATGATGCAGGCAGTACCCACCTCCTCAGACCTTGGGCTGAGCAATGACTCAGGTGCTGCAGCCAGATGTGTGCTGTAGAGCAACCTAGTTGGGGGGCTGGAGAGGAGTGGGAAAAGACCAGAGGTGCCTCTTCTCCCTTCATAGCAAGCAGCAGTTCCAGCTCCCTCATCCTCTGAACATTTAAGAGTATGGTTTGTGTTCCAGTGTGTAAATACATGAAATGTCTGAACCAAACCCAGAGCTGTGACAAGTCTAGGCTGTTGCGGGACATCTTCTCAAATCCAGGTGATCACCTATATAGGTCTTATGGTACTACTAAAAATCAAGGCAAAAGCACAGAAACAGAAATGTAAACTGTATCCCAGTTTTTGAGAAGGGACTTCCCAAATTCTACAAAAGCGAATGTGTTAGTGATCTTAATTCACATTCTTCAACCTCACAATTTATGTTTGCCCAATTTGAGATGTCATTACCCTTTACTACACAGAACAACTAAAGATCCTTGATTCAGAAGTACAAGTAGTTAAAAAATCCCTAGAATTTCTTTATGAAGAAAATGGTTCTGTGTTCCAGTTTATTTTACTACCACTGATAGTTTATTTGGGAGACACATCACCACTGGATAAACAAGCATTGATAATACCAGCATCTGTATAATAACTATTATATTATAAAGTATTGTTCTTCCACTATCCTCTTAAATAGAACAAGTTCCTGAAATTGAAAGTCCAGTAACAAAGGGCACAAATAGAACAAGAAATCTGGCAGCAAAATATTTCTTTTTAAACAATAGAGCTGCAAGAGGAACACCCTGTTGTACAGCTCAGTGAAGGGTACTGACAAATACTGAAACATAAAATGCCCAATCACTAAACTGCTTTAATATGATAAAGTTCCCCAAAAAAGTTTATCATAAAAGTTCCCCCAAATCCAAGCCATTTTGGTTTACCAAAAGCCAATACAGGAGCTTGAATATGATGGTAAATATATCACTCATGAGTGACCTTAATGCTGACTCTGGGATGAATTACATGAAAAAAATCACAGGAAATTTTTAACACAAAAAAGAAATCTGAAAGGCAAGCACAATGACTGCCATAACAGAGAATTTAATAATTCCAAACACAACATAAAAATGTTGTGTGCTTGAAGGCTGTGCTAGTTTTTCCTCTGAGAGTGTTTTATGGGATTATAAGAGAAACAAAAATATCCTGACAACTTGAGAGAAAAATGGGTGACCTATTAGACCAATTGATAAAGCTGGAAAGAACAGACAAGCTCCCAGGCATGCAGGTACTTCTTTGGATCTGAAATAGAAACAGCAAACTTCAAAGCTAAATACAGGTTAAGAACAATTGTGCTGAGTTAGGACATCTGCTTTGCTTCAAATGTTTATTAATTTATTTTTTAAAGGCTGTAAATGATGACCTGGGAAATAAATTTATAATAATATAACCCTGTAAATGGATTATTATTTCTAAAGCAGGCTTGCAATTAGAAAGGGATCTAAGGAGTAAAACTTACCCCAGCAAATCTGCACAAAATCACATTGACTTTCCATGAGATTTACAAGCCTGTTTGCTTACATTGCTTTAGAAAATATTAATTGGATTCCTAAGTCACTTAGGTGCTTTAGAAGATTTTACTTTCACTAAAAAGGCAATAAACAAGTTAGGGTACTGCCAAGGAGTGGATACACATGCGTCCTTGTTGCTTATGCAAACCCAGCTGCAGCTGCAAAGCCAGCTATGCCAGGGACTGATGTATTTACCTGAACAGACCTGGTAACAAGCTCAAAGCTTAAGATCTGACATAAGCACAGACAACAGACAATGCCAGGCAACACTAAACAATGCTCTGAGGTGGCTCAGCCATTATACAGCTCTTAGGCTAGTCCTAATAATGCTGTAAATATTGTTTTCTAAGTTTGTCATTTGTATTTATTGAAACTTTTCACTGGAGATGGTAGGGAAGGTGAAGCAGAAAAGTAATTTTCTCTTACTGCCATTCAGTAATTTTTAAGCTGTTACTTTTTCAATCGTCTACAACAGTTTCCTTGTTTTTAGAATGAGCATATGATATCACATCCTGAGCCCTTCCCTTTTCTTGCAGCTCTCTGAGGCACTAGGAGGAGTCCACCTACAGTCATTGTGTGAATTGGTCTGTAATACTGTAGTGGAGTTGCTTCTGCCATCGTCCGCCTGCCTGCCTTATTCATACTCCTTAAGAAATTGCTGCTCCAGGACGAACGACCCTTTAAACGCAGTGAGTACCAGCTAAAATAGCAAACAATCTACCTAGTTTGTAAACCTGCATCAGAGGAAGAGCACTTCTCTATGTATTTACATGTGTGTGCCATTGGGGACACTAATACAAGTGAAAGGAGAACATGCTGTCATTTTCCACCACTGAAGTGAGAAGAGAAAGGAGATTCCTGGCCCAGCTGGGGTGAGAAAAGGGATAGCAGCAATGCAGGAGGCTTTCAGGGTGTAGAGACTGGATAAAAGGTGTGGGCTAGCTCTAGGAAAGGGCCAAGGTACATGTACTATGTGAGGCAACATACCCATTCGCTGTGGACAGACAGGAAAAAACAGCTGCTAAAATGTACACACAAGCAGCTGTGTGTGAGCACATGGCATTGTCTTAATGCTGGATGACAAGCAGCTCTTGTTTATTCTTAATCTTGCTTGACTTAATGAATGCAGTAGTACTAGCTAGTAATAAGCAAAATAAAAGGAGAATAAAAGAACTAGTTTTCTGCACTAATTTCCACTCATCCCTAAAGCATACAGGCCAAGTAAACATGAACAGTGAGTCATTGATTCTTTTTAGTATAACTACATAACCCATGTTGTTGTTGTAACTTCTGCACTTCCCCGTCCTGGGCTTTAGCTCTGAAACACAGAGCTAAAGGCTCTGCCATTCTTGGTGGAGGGCCTAAGGTTTTGTCTAGACGTCTCTGCAATGCTAATTTTGTAGAAACTTGTAAAATATATCAATAATATATTTATAGTGTATGAATAACTTAGTGTGATCCAGGATTTGCAGCGTAAAAAATGTTACAATAAAAGTAAATAATTGCCTTGCATTTATAGCTACCAAATGATATTGTAGAAGTTATTTATTAACCTAGAAAGTTGCTTTTAAAAGGACAGAAAATCTGAATTTTCCTGTGCATGTTGCCTGGGTAGAGTACCAAACACCAACTTCATTCCAAAGTTGTAAAATGCTTATGACCATGCTTTACATAAAGGCCTCACTCTGTTTTGAATGGAACCAACAGAAAGCAGTAGCGATATTTTTCTGAATGTTTAAGATAACAGTAACTGGCTTCAGAAAAGTGCAAATACGTTGTATCCTTTCCCCAAATGGTCCTCCGTGAGGCAAGCAACTGCACAGGAAACACATAACCTTTGAATATGTCATTGATCACACTACTTTATCCATTTTTTCTTTGCTTACTGTGGTTTTGATCAGCTTATTCACAGGGTCACAGCGCAATGTTGGTAAAAATCATTGCTTTTTGTTATCTACTAAACTGCACTGTGAGGTAAAATTTCCTCTTCAGTTAAAAGTTGCTGGACCCTCTTCTGTTGCTGTTGTAGTTAATTTTATGACAGACCTGCCACTTTCTACAACATAGTTATGATAAGAGTAGAAGGATGCTAAAGGTGTCCTCCTGTGCTGCTCGGTCTAGCCTCAGTAGCATCGAGGTTGCTGTACTAGAGGAGACCATTAGTCCACCTACTCCAGCGTCCTGCCTCCAACAGTGACCTCTACTAGGTGCCTCTGATACAGTTGTAAGTAAGTCCAGAGTGATCGGCTGTCGAACAGGCTTCACAGGAGATATTTTTAAATGCCTATCAGCTATTAGTTGACTTGTACTGTGCAACATGAGTGGGTTTTAACTCTTTCAGTTCATAAAACATCACAGTGGATATTCACACTTCCATATAAATGTTTGTTTCCTGAATTCACTGAGATCTTGGTCCCAACAATGTTGTGTGGCAATGAGTTCAGTAAAAAATGTGGGTTTTTAAAGAAACATTATTATTTCTTTTCTCCAGATTTACATTTGCTGCCTTTCACTTCCATTAGATGTAAATTTGCTTATATATCATAAGAAAGAAAAACTCAACGTAGTCTTTTAATTGTGCACTCTACTGAAGAATAACAATGTATTTTCATTCTTAGTTATAGTTTGGTCTGTCAAGTTTGTGGCTATACTTTTTTCAATTTATAAACTCTTTTCAAGGGCTTCACCCACAGTTTTTCCTGTAGTTAATTATTTTGTTGTCATGCTTAAAAAATTCAAAGATGAAAGAGATGTGAGTTTCCTTTATAGAAACCACCCAGCTCTGCTGTTGTATCCTGTTTATATATGTGTTTAATAATAAATTTTCAACCACCTTACATCCAAGAAATGTTAGGTGTGCAGCAAATGTTTAATTAATTAATCTCACAAAGAACTTGTGAGGTAGGTTCCCTCATTTTACAGGTGAGACAGAGAGTGAGACAGTTAAGTGACTTGCTTAATATCACACAGTGAGTCAGTGCTAACGCTGAAAATAGAGTTTATGGCTTCTGGTTCCTTGCCCTGTATTTTAATCATCAAACCAGACTTAACTCTAAAGTTGAACAAACTCCTTAAATGATTAAAATAATTGTTCTCAATTTCATGTTGGAGTGTTATGTTTTAATCACCTAAGCAGCTGAAATACTTGCAGAAGTTTTCCTTGCTTAGAACTTTTTTAGTCTTTGTTGTTCAGATATTGCTTCAGATATCAGCTGAATATGTTTTGTTTACAGTAATCCAGAACTCTAAAAATACACTCTCAGGCAGATCTCTGCAAAAAAAAAAAACCAAACCCAAAGGAACACACTTAAAACTCACAGCAATCTTTTTGCTGTCAACGTAACCATGCTCTTTTTCATACTCTCAATGGTAGTTCCACTTAATAATACCCATAGCTTTAATTAATGGAGCATAGTTATTGCCCTACAGAAAGCAAAAGATAGACTGCTGGTTACGCTGTCATAACTAGATGAAAATGTAGCCTGAAGCACAAAAAGCAATTGCGTCTTAAGCAATATCTGCTTAGAAGTGCAGTTCTGAACTATATGCTGTGTCATCTCTGAACAGACTGGTACATAAAAAGGTGCGATCCTTGAAAACGTGTTTAAATGAATAGTACCTGTGTTCAGGCTAATGGTATGCTTCAGCAGGTTTATAGCTTTACTGATATAGTCCACATATTTGTTTATGCTGATAGGACAGATATAAATTTTTCCAGTCTTCACTGTCTTACCTGTTTGATAGTGTTCTTCAGTATGGGAAAGAATAAATGGCCCAGAAAATATGTACATAGGCATTAGATAGAAAGAGGCTCAGAGCAGGGAATGAAGAAATAATATTACCGTAACTTACTCCCTATTAAACCCGGGTATAGACACAGCTGTCTGTTACACAGCCTTACACAATATTTTTTATCATATAGGATTTTTGGCGTGTGTGAGACAAGCAGCACAAGGCTGTGGTCAGCTCTAAGATTTTTATAAAGACTTCTGCCGTTATGTAATGAATAGGGCATTGCTGTGCAAGCAGCCTTGCAAGATATTTGCAATTTAAAACCAACATACCTTAAAAATTCAACGGCTTCATTGCTGAATGCAAATAAAGTTCCTAGGTGGTAAAATCAGTCAGTGAGCATTGGCATGCTGTATTTATGGAAACAAGTCTAAAGTAATTCTGCCTACTGAATTCGGGGCTAAACAGAAAGTTGCAGGTAACAAGCCAAGGAGAGATGTTCCAAGAAGGCCATTCTGTTTCCTCTCCAGGGTCAATGCTTCTGATTTACCATATTTTTTTCCTTTGGGGTTTATCTTCTCTTTAAAATGGTAACTATATTTCACTCTTTGCCACTAGGGCTCTGTCATCAGTGATCAGCTGTCCAATATTGGTCAGAGTACTGCTCCAACTTCACTTTTAGTTTCTGTTAGACACTAAGGTGTTTTTCCAACAGACTTCAGAAAATGGCCTGATGCCCAGTGATGAGCAGTTTGCAAGACAGCACTGTGTCTGCAGCCATCTATCAGGGCTAGAGATGCTGCCTTTCAAAGGGGTGTTTGAAAACCAGGCAGGAGTTGTCCAATTAAAAAGTGGACAAAGAAGACACTTCTGTGACTTTCACAGACTTTGAAACCAAACCCAAGAAAGCAATGCAAATAATTGAAAATATTTCTGTGGCTCTTCACTCATGTCTCCTTTTATCCATAGTTCCTATTATTAACCCATCAAATATAATGGCAATAATGTTTCAGAAGCTGAAAATTTCAATCAAACATACAATAGTATTTGTGAAAAACAGGGTGTGAAATTATAATGTGCCTAGGTGTTGTCTTCCAGGTTGGGAGTAGAAAGAAGACTTTGTGATCTGTGTGTCTGATCAAAACTAACCAAACCAATAGAAATGAAATACATGCACGTACAGTTCATGGGCAGAGAATCCTTCTCAGCAGCAATGCAGCTAATAGGTACAAAGAATGAGTCAGCTTGAGAAAATCAGAAATTGTTTGGGATAATCTGAATGAGAATGGAGGATGCATAATACAGTATCACATTTGAGAAGAGCTCTGACAAAATATGGGCCTTGAATTTTGGATGTAGGGAGAGGTATATTTGCTTCACCCACTACTGAAGAGAACAGAAAACAAAGCAGCCTTTATGATTAAGCAGACATCGTGCTATTTTACATAATTAATTGTAAGATCGTACTTTCAGCAAAAACCTCAATGTGTCGTGCCTACCTTAGTAATCTCATTACTAGTCCCTACTCTTTAATAGGTCTATCACAACCTTGTTGTGTTGATTCAGCACAGAAAGAAAACATTTTAGGAATGTCAGCTCTTCAAGCAGTGGGGATTATAGGCATGGTAACAGTATATGTTTGTAAAAGGTATATGCTGTCTGCCTTCATTCCCCATAGAACAGCAAAAGGGAAACTGAGGTACAACCATAGTGCTACTCTGAAGAGTTAATATAATGAATATATTACTATGAACTGAGAAAGCATTTGTGGTAATATGGTGCTTATACATTACAGCCAGAAAATGAAACGGAAAAGAAAGTGAAAAGAAATGCATAATGAAGGAGTAGGCTAGTTTAGTGCCATTATGCAAGCACAGGGAAAGGTACAAAGGTAAAGAATGCCACAAGTAACAAAAAAAATCCAGTATCAGTTACCTTAAATTATATTAATTATAAAAGGTGGAGTTAGCAATGTAGGCAAGGTACATTTTTCCCAACATTCTTTATTATGTGTTAATCATGGCACTGTAAAGATCCAAAAATCTTGGATCATGCAACTTGCAAAATACCACTAGAATGTTTCTTGCTGGAACCAGGTACAGCAAGGCAAGTACAAGCCGAAACTGTAAATATGGGGAATGACTTCTCTGTTCAATAAAACAAGCAGTTTCTGCTGAAACTAGTTTTGCTCGAGGAACTAATTTGTGGTTCCAAGTGTCTTTCAGTGCTGACAGCTGAAGAAGGTAGCTCTGGGCCAGATTGTAATGTTCACTCCTTGCTCTAATGGGCGGATGTGTTTAATTAACCTTTGTTTCTGCAGAAGCAGACATTCTGGCAAGCTGTAGGAATGCTAAAGGAGGGAAATCTAAACAGCAGTGAACCTAGGCATGTTCTATATATCTCATACTAGGTAAAGAATGTTAATGTAGACAAATACTGTTTCCTAGGAGATACGTTGGTATTAGTAACTTCTGTAAAGGAAACTTAACATGTAAGAAACTTAACCCTGTAAGGCTCCCCCCCATTAATTTCACAACACCCAGCTATGGTCCCATGCCCTTGGGACTCTTGTCTGTCATGTCTGGTTAAAGACTGGGCACAGTTCTTCAGCTGGAGGTCACAAAAGGACATATTCAAAGTGGAAATATTCTGCTTAATATCTGTTCCTGAGAGCTAAGCCTGACAGCCTTGCTGCCTGTTCCATGTCCAGCAGTACTTCTCCAGGTTCCATAGCTTGGACAGACGCTCCCCAGAGCTTCCTGTAAAGTGCAGATCTTCAGGTTTATAGCTAATTCTTCAGAAGGCATATGGCAAGTCTAATGCAAAGCAGATATCCTTCACATAAAGTTGCTGAAGGCAGTGTTCTTCACTTGAAAAACTAAAGCACTGTAGATTACAATTCGTACAAATACAGCAAACTCCCTGGCCACAATGTCCCTGGGCCCTAATCTTTCACTAAAAAATCACCAACTTTGCATGAATGTTTTGAAAGCATGCAAATTACAGCTTATCTTCTCTGACCTTCACCAGCTCCACTGCTACAATAGCATCATTGTTTCATATCTCCTCCCCTGAGTAAGCAGCACCCTCCATTCCTCTCACTTCCTTTCTGGCCCAAACCTTTCCATCTGAGAGACTTTTTAAAGCTCTGCTTTGTCATCTAGTTTTGCTACTACTGTGATCTAAATGCCAACCTCCTTCAGTCCTGGTTGCCTCAGTCTCAGTCAGCCAAGACCCTGGTTTTATTCAAAAGGTACCTTTTAAACTTGAGTGATGGACATTTCTTCTACTCTTGTAGCCTTGCAAACAAGGCATATTCCTAACTGACAGAAACACTTAGCTAACAGCATTCTTCTTACTCAAACTACACTGTAGCAACAAAATATCAATCACAATCATAAGCAGTACTTTTCCCACCTCAGCACTGTAATGCAGAACTCTTCCCTTCACAATACTGTGCAACCATCTCCACATTGCCACAGCATGCAGGAACTAGCATTAAGGCTGCAGTTAAGTTACTAAATTCCTTATCTCATGCTTTGTCCACTGGGTTTCTGTTCCAGAATGGAGAGTCGTGACAACAAATGAGGTAACCAAGGAAAAATAACACTGGCTACAGTTGTCAGGATTATGAGTTCAGTGTAATTCTCCAGCTCGTTCATACTGATCTCTGTTTCTAGTAAATACCAATGAATCCAAAAGCCATAAGCTGTGCTTTAAGTTCTTGGGAGATGACAATTTCCTTTATAATGTTGCCCAGTGTCTGCGATTACAGAAACAGGATTGTGTAGGCCTGCTATGTGTAGACAGTGTCCTATTGTGAAGAGGAGGTTTGCACAAAGACTGAGGATAGAGTAAGAGCCTACGTCCAGATATAGATGGTGATATCCAAAAGCTCTTAGCATTGGCCAAACTCAGAGCACAGTCAGTGGATGTAGTGAGGCTGACACAGATTACTTTTGAAAATTCTTCACCAGCATGGTTCAACATGCAGCCCACTGGCCAAATCTGGTCTGCAGGATCTTCTGTCTGGCCTGAACCACTTTTTCTATGCAAATTCCAAAGAGAAAGCTGCTGCCTCATCCCAAAGAGAAGGAACAGAGGGAGGATGCTTCTTGCCCATGCTTCTGAGAGGTGCGCAAGAACAGCTTCTGAGAGCAGCTTGAGATGGATGAGTTGTTACTGTGCTTCTGTCTGAATGAGCTGCTATTGAGTGTCATCTCAATGGCCTGTCCTTAAACTGGGATCTGACTCATGCAGCCTCTGGGGCTTGACTATCCTATTAATACACTTAATGTTGCTGTAATATCACTCACTGAGAAGGAATGTACGTCAATACATTTCTTTATATTTGTATTCTTTGTATTGTTTTTCTGTCTCTCTTTTCTTTGACCATGCATGTGATGCGTAAGTCAATTTCCCTGCACAACTGTAGGAATTATGATTTTCTTTTAATTATGGAAATAATTTCAGTAAGTGTGAATTCTGTATGCATACAAGAATACAGGATCCATGGGTTAATCTTGCAGGCTTTATTCAAGTGAATACATTCAGGAAGTTCTGGGTCCTATCTTCCTTCAGTACAGGAAGCATAGTGCTGATGGGGACTGAAAAGAAGCTGCTGTCCTTGGAGTCGATAGCAAAGCTCATTCACTAGTGGGAAGAGGCACCATTCTGAGCTAATACGAAGATTAAAAGCCAATGGAAAATATTACGATATCCGCCTAATTTTAACATAATCTAAGTATGAAATATCAAAACTGAGAGCTCTCACTTAAATACAAGTTGAAACAATTTCTTTATCTTCAGAGACTCTCTAAATAATTGAGATCAATGTAAATCTCAGCTGAAACCTCTGCTTGAGGAAAAGTGCTACTGGATGTGTCCATGGCTTGGTTTCAGCATGTGCAGCCAGTTACAGTACAGGGGAAAGCTACATAACTTTCAGTCAACCTAAAGGGGTACTTCTTCTGATTTTGATAAATGGCAGTTAATTACATTTTTCCTCTTTGGAAGAAGTATACATTTCTTTCTTTTGTTAGCATGTCTAGTAATGGCAGGGGATTTTTCTGAGCATGGTCTTGGAACAAAACTGCAGCTCCAGGCATTCTGTTAGAAGCCAAAGGCAAAGGAAGGGTGGAGTGAAGTTGCTATTTGATAATAGGAATGGTCTACAAGAAAGTTTCCTTATCTCTCTTCAATACTTGCTTTTCAGAAAGTAGCTGTGATGAAAAGGCAGAAGCTATTCTTCTCTGCTGTAAATTCTTTTCTGATAAGTCTTTTGGAAGAAATCACAATGCTATCTTCATTCAAATCCTTCCTAAGATGCATTTCTTCCATAAAGTGTTTCTATGCTAATCCACTAGGCGTTGCTATTTACATCTTTAAAAGAAACAGAGTACTTAACCTGGACTGATTGTAGATTAAGAATTACTAAATGCACGCATGTCCCATTGGAAAGCGTAGTCCATGGGAAGAATCTATTGCCTCCTGGCAGTAGTTCTTTGTATTGTGTTTTTATTTCGTATTGTTGATTGTAATCTCTACAGGAAAGGGGCGTTTGTCTTTATGCACCTTTAAGGCATCATATATATCTGTAACTCTATGCAAATTAGTGAAGATCAAGAAGGAAACAAGAGGTAATTTTACAATACAAATTAGCTTTGCCTTGAATAGCAGGCAAATTCTACTCTGTCATCCCAATGTAAATCTAAATTTGGTGCTGAAGTCACTGGAATGGAATATGGTTACAGCTCTTGGTACAAAGAAGACTGAAGGGGAGAGGAGGCCAGTAATGCTGCATCTAATAGATTCATTCCCGTTATCTTAGACTATGCAAACATTAAATAACCCTACTCTTCTCTTCAGAACATGCTGACTCTATGCTGCCTTGTGCTATAGGCTGCTAATGTAACTCAGAAACGTACATCTGCTATTTAACAGTGTATAAAGCAGTGGTTCCTGAATCAGGCACTATACCAGTGAGGTCACAACAGTTTCAAACGAGGTCACAAGCTACATGAAATTCAATCAGATCACATACTTGTGCTAGTATTGGGGGGTGCATTAAATTCTTGCTCTACAATAGCAATTTTTTGCAGTGAAAAAATTGGGGAACTATTGTGTTTTACTCTGTGAAAAACTGGGTGGAGAGACTATTTCCTCTGAGTCATCACTGGGAAAAGCCCATTATTACAGGGGTGAAACATGAACATGACAGCTAGAATTGAAAAAAATCTCTACAACTGTCAACATATTCAAATCTGTTGATACAGCATATTTCAAACCCAAAGGTGCCAAAACCATTGCTTCCCAAAATGTAATTAATCTGTATGTCCAAAATATTTTGTTGCTGTAATAATTATCATAACAATGTTAATTGTAGATTAGTCCTTCACAACCAAAACACTCTCACCACTAGGTAAAACATGGCAGTTATTTGTGATATACAACAGATGAGAAGAAAGAAATAAGATTATTACATCCCTCAGAAATGGCTGGGCCCCCTTTTTTTTAGCAGTGTATACATATCTGTGCTGGAATCTGGCAAGGAAGCTCTGGCAGTAAAGGCAGGGGATGTTGTAGAGGCAGCAAGCTAGGAGCCGGGAAGGAAGGCAATACTTCCTGATACTCATTAGCAAGCTCAGAGGAAGGAGAGCATCCTTCCTGGTCATGCTAAATCAGCTAGAGAGTCACTGTTAACACAGCAAATCCCTTACCCATCCTTGTTTAAGCAGAAGGATATTCAGATTTGGTTAGGAAAGAGAAGCCATGATTTTGTACCTAGGTGTACAAAGCGCTCATTGAACTTCACTCTCCTATACTGTGACTTCCTAATTTGCTCAAGGGAGCTGTAAAATTAAGAACCTTAGGGCTTACGTGTCTTTGTTTTGTCTCCCTTTATCAAGCACACTTGGTCAGTTTTCACCTTTTTATACTATGCCTCAACTTAAATAGTTATGCCATGTCCCATTAAAATCCTCAGCTAAGAACTTTCATCCTTTCAGCTGCACAGCTACTGCATACCATTTCTTATTTTGTGAATTTCAAATATATTTAGTGTGACTAAATAGCAGAGTTTGAAAAACAATGGCCTGTCTTTATACACAGAACTGCCATATCCCCTAAACCAAGGCAATTTGATTCTGGCCTGGAAAAGTGACATCAGACTTCAGTCTCTCATGCCCTAATAGTCCTTCACTTCTTGTTTAGAAGTTGCCCGTTCCACAGACAGTTTTTGTAGTATTATTATCTTCAAGAACCAACACCTGTTAACCACATACAGCATTTAGAGAAATTGACACATTTCTCTAAATGGCAGATTGAAAGCTGTCATCCTCATGGGGTGACTCCACACACAAGTTATTATCAGCAACATTAAATTGCAAAAACATTTGTAAAAGCTTTGTTAAATAATATAAATTTAAATTGGTATACGCTCAAACCAATGTAAATAACAAGTCATACAGAACAGAATACATTAAAAAAACCCAAACCAAAAACCAACAAAAAACCTTAGAAAGGAAAAACATACAAAGAAGAACACTGACATTATTAGGCTAAATTCTCAGGCTGTGTTTCATTACTATTACTGTTACCATTTATCAAGGACTTTCAAGCCGGTTCTGATATTTCTCCCCTTTGTGTTTATAACTCTGACTGTTACACACTTAACCGTCAAGTTCTTACCTAAACTTTCCCTCTTAAAAGTTCTTAGTCCACATTATTTCTGGTCAGATTTGAATCAGCAAAGCAGAACATTTCCTGTCCTTGGGGGGATGAAGCTATACTGGATATCAGGAGCCCATGTCAGCACTAACAGGATGCAGACCAGGAAGCTATGCATTTTATTAACAGGAACTAGAACAAGAGTGGCAAAGTTTTGGCAGAATTAGAATGAAATGTTTGTACGTGCAACAGAATAAGAGCTGGAACTAAAACCTTTTTTTATAGAACTAAAATAAGGCTGCTAGCAAATTAGTTTGGTAGATGTGGAAATCATCAGGAGCTTATAAGAAAAAGCTTAAGCTCAAAAACTAGGATTTGAATGAAAGCTCTAGCTGCCTACCTAACTGGAGCTGTGTCTCTGGCATGCTGAAAAAGGCTGCTTTGGTGAACTGAGAGTACAAATGATTTACATCCTGGAGCAACAAGCCATTGAGATTATACTGACAAATGAATAGTCAAAAGTTTGGAAACTAACAAAAATTGAGCTGGTATTAATATTGGTCAATAAGAATAAAAACTGACTCAAATTCTCATGCTGGAACACAAAGCATGCTTCTCGGGGAGCTAACAATGCACCAAAATACAAATAGGAAGTAGCTCTGTGGTATGGATCTAAAATAAGACCAGGTGTAGCCACAAGTGTGGGGCTATCTATTGTATCATAGCTCTGTCTGCTGGTCAGCAGTTCCTAATCTGGACTAGTGTGTTTTCATACCTCTTCTAGCAACAACTCAAGAGTTGTTGTCAAGATCCAAACCTGTGAGAAAGCAAGCTTGATTGTTGGAAATTTGCTAGATGAAGTAGGAATATGCATCAAAAAAAGCTAACAGACATATTACTAGTCAGCTTTACAGGCTGGTCTTCCTGTTAATTAGGGCTTTCTACTGAATGAAGTCTCTAACAGGGATAGGTGAGCATGGTCCTCTGTTAGCTGGCCTGGAAAAGCATAAAAAAGCCTTATTTCTTCCACAGCCAAAAGGAACATATATTTAGCTTGAGGGATATGGAAAGCATCTCTTTTTTTGAGAAATAAATTCCTTTTTCTTTGCTGATTTGTGACCTTGAGAGCTGTAAAATCATATGCTATCCTCCTTTATGACAGCTGCAGATTTATTACAACTAGCGTGGTAAGGGGAGCAGCCCTTTTATTGTGAGCTTTTAAGAGGGAGCAGATTAAAGTTGCTGGTGAAATTGATGCTGTAGGTGCAGCAACCAAGGACAAAGCATGGCAATCACACCTACTTCTTTTTACACTTGCAGCTTTTCGGAACTGACAGGAAAGATTACTTTTGATTTACACCTACTTCTGAAAAGCAAGACCTGATAATTATCAGGTAGTTCGTCTGTGTCATGCAACAGCTATGTCAAAAGCCAACAGTTAAACTACAAGGCAGAATGAACTTGTGTATGGAATCACCCCATGAGGACAGCTTTAAACCAAGCTGGAAATTTATGGGGATGAAGCAGTGTGTTTCCTACAGCTGTTGAATAAATACCATTTTCTTTTAAACAGAATAAACTAACTTACCTGAGGTCTCTCAAGGCCTTCTAGAATCATATTACAATGATTCCTATCTTTTAATGCAAATAAGCAATTCTTCTAACACAGGTAAGAGTCCTAGGTGAACCCTTTACTCCTATTTGCAAAACAGTGCCCCATCAGAGGTTTTGAATTTCTTTCATGCTAGGGTCTTTACCTGCTTCTACTTTTTAACTGCATTGTTTGCATGACAAGAACTAAGAAATAAAACTTCCATGAAGATACATAGAAACTTAATGACAGAAAAGCTAGCTATGGCTTAGTATACTGAAAATTTTTGTAAGAATCACAGCTCTCTCTGGGCAAGGAATTCTAGAAAGAATTGTAAAGATGAGCTCATTTTTAGCCAATTATTAAAGATGAGCCCCAGAGTTTAAGGAAATTTGAACTCTACAGGCAGAGTAGCACTCCAACTCTTTCTGCTGTGATTCAAACTGTATTTAGAAGTGGCAGCTTAGATGTATCTCAGTTAATATCATACAACAAAGTAAGAAAGTACAAATCAGCTAAGTGGAAAAGGAACTGAGTTTTACTATCTTTTCCTGAACTGAAAGCTTCCCAAATTATCCCCAGAAAACCCTTGGAGAGGTTTAAGGAAAGCCACAAGGAAACTGTTGCTGAGCCTTCAGTGCTAAGAAGTCAAAGGAGCCCAGCTGATCCAAACAAAGGATTCTTTAAATACTAATCAAAAGAGAGATTCAGCAGGTGGCCACATTGGTTAAGCTCTGTGAAAAGAAACTGAAAAGGCAGAACTACACCAAGCTAAATCTAGCATGGACGTGACACGACTATTGCATTTTGCATTTGACATAATGGAGATCTTCAGCCACAATGGCCAAATCCATAGCATTTTTATTTTCCAAAGAGCATGAAGCACTGCCCTTTTTTTGGAAGGAAGTAAAGTAGCAGCTGCCACAAGACTATAATAATATCTCAGGCTTGCTCTATACAAAGATATTTTCTAAATTTACAAGGAAATAACTTGTTGGGTTAAAAAATTTGTCAAGAAAAGATAAATTGTTAAACATTTTGGATCTTCCATTTACTTTTCCGATTCCCAGCTATGTACCTGCCTCTTAGCTGTCCTAAGTGTCTTGCATCCTAAATTAACTCTAACTGTTAAATGGAAGAGCTAAGATCACAAAAACTATCACCTAGCACTTTCTTAAGACCTTTGGCAAAAGGACCAGGCAGACTTTGGGGAAAGTAGCATCTAAAGCCATTACAGTAAGATTCAGTAACACTCTCAGATCCTTTCTCTGAATGTAATCTTTGCAAGCCAACAAGTTCAGTGGGAAGCTGACAGGAAATTATTTAGGAAGAGGGTATCTTGTAAATCCTTCCTTTCTCCACCAATGGAAAGAGGGGAGGAAGGAGAGAGTAGCAGTCAAATCACAGGAAGAAGATGCATCCTTTGTATGCAAGGTCTTAGGGGATACAGCATCTCTCTAGCCTGTAGTAAGCCAGACATCAACTTCCTTGACTTCTGAGGTGATTTAAGCCCATATCTAGCAGGAAAATACTCCAAATAGCAAGCCAAAGACTCTCTATGCTAGGCAAGGAATATATTTAGTCCTTGTTGAAGCTGATCCATTTTGCATGGAATACTATTCTCTAAACCAGAGACAGTACAAGCAAGAGTGATCTATCTTATCTAATGGTTACAGCACACACCAAGCAGTCCCTGCTGTCATAAAGATGTCACAATTTGTATTGACTGCACTGGTGGCATCTGTGCCTTCACAGTTCTAGCTTCCGTGGGCAGACTTACATTATCTACTTGGCATCGTTCATCTAATTCTATGAACTAGGCATGCTTATGGGACAGTATAAATGACTAATGCTATTTTTTAACTTATCAATTAACTTACAGTGATCCACATAAGAGTTTAAGCTTGAGGTTTACAGACTGAAGTCTTCTATTGATCTGCAGATGGGAAAAAACATTATTTTTTCCCTGATACTGTGTATATGCAGATACCACTCATTGTCTACAGAAAACAGTTCTTGAAGGGAGTTTATTTCCTTTTTCTATTCAACTGAAGTAATGATGATCCCAATGCGTCAACATGAAGTAGGTTTTTACAATATACAAAGTGTCCTGAGACCAACAATTTGGCATGCACCACCAAACACCTCACTTATAGCAACTCAGATTTCTCAACCGGCACTAAAAGTTTCCAGAATAGTCTCCCTAACTAATCGGTTTTCATCCTTTCTCTCATTCCAATAATATAATTGTTACTGTCCAAAGCTAAAAGCAAAGAGCAAATAATAAAGTGACACTGAAAACAGCATGAAAAAAATCACCATAAAATCTAGTGCACAGAGACAGCAATGTCTCAGTGCTACTTAGAATCCGACCACTAGTTTCTGGGCTAGTTCTGTGTTTTCTGTTTTGAAAGATTCCACATTAATTTTGATGCATTGTGCACTGCTTCAGGAAAACTGAATGATTATATTATGGGCCACCTTCTCCATTATCTGACCATTTCTGTAGTAATTTAAATCTGTATTGATTGCCATTTAGCATTTTGCAACGTTCTCACAGATAGGAATCGGTATGGAAGAAAAAAGGTAGGGGAAAAGCAGGCCTTGTATGTCTTATGATCTGGCTGTAATTCCATTAAAAATGTGAGAGAACTACTGCATAGACAAAGGAAAACCTTAAAAAAGGACAAAGGTTACAAGGGGAATAAATATAGTTACATGAGCCAGATCAAACCAATTCATTTTCTGCTACTGAAAGTCTGATCAGAAAAAATGAATCTAAAGGTCTGTTGTTGCCCTTCAAGAAATCCAGCTTGAGGATGGAATTCATGCCTGAATGCAGAGAAGCAATTTTGAAAAGTCAAAGTTTGATTTATTGTTCTCTGAAAGGTTGTGTAAAGCTTCTTACTAAAGATCTCAAAGTTACATGAAGGTGGTTTGTATGATTAAGTGCAATCATAGTTCTCAAAGACTCTTAGAAGGTATAGACACAGCTTGGGCTTATTTCTTATTTACTGTAAATTTTATTTTTTCATTCTGACTAGATAGAACTTCTTAATTTGTTCAACAATTGCATTATAGACACAAAGCAGTAATACAGGTGCAGATTTGCAGTATATGATATATACAGATTCTGCTCTCATCTATGATAATGTCAAATCAAGTAAACAAGATTTGAGCAAGCCAAGCTATAACACCGTTCAATAAACTGTGGTTGCTCAAAAACTGTCCAAAAAAGCTATTCTTTGGTCATTCTGCTCTACGGCAGAAAATCTATAACACAGCTTGCAAGCCCTTAAAACATGCCCCTGTAACGAAAGGGAAAAGACAAGACCAAATTAAAGCAAGTATTCACTGCTGTCCGGCAAACATTTTCTTTTAGGCTGTTGAATTTAGGATTTCAGTCATCTATTTTGAGGAGATTAGTTTAGGTAGAAGGGTGGGTGGATTTGCCTGTGACTACATAATGCAGTTCTCTGTGCTGTAAATCAGCATAGCTCCAATGAAATTTGGGAAAAAGTAACATTTCTGACCTTAAAAGTGATTTTAGTTGTGTCTAATCACAATGGCTTCAACTTTTAAATTAAAACTATACATGGACACACATATATATGCATATATATATCTCTACTCAAAGGTTCTTTTCTCCTCGTATTGCTCCATTACTTGCTCACATTATCCACAGTATCATGTATCAACTCAGAACTTCCTGGCTCTTGGTAATTATTTCAGTTTTTATTTTAGTGCAGTGCTTCCATTTTATTTTTATAGTTTTCCAGAAATAAATCACAATGAAATCAAAAACTTGGGGATTGAAGAGAAGCTTGGGCTGTGGGCTTGCAGTGTCTGATGGAGTCCCACGCTTACACTTTGGCCAAGGTACATTACTTTCGCAGACTGAGGACCCCACAAACCAGTACAGCTCCTCCCAAGCTTTTTCAAAGGAATATGAGGCTTAACATATATTGCATCAGAAGATAAAAGATATTTATTTTTATTTACAATTTATATATTAATGAGTTAACAGACTGAATATTAATTAACCTATAAATATGTCAAACAGTAAATTGCTACAACTGATATAATAACCTTCTAGCAAATAGTCTTTTCTAAAAAGTTAATCTCTGACTCTTTTGACAGATCCTAAGTATGTGTTACTGTTCACTGAAAAGCTAAAAGATAATACAGAAGCCAGAATGTTATGGGATACAATGCATGCTTATTTTGAAATTACTTTCCTTAATCCTGCAATGTAAAGCACATTGTACTCTCATCGATTTAACATGAAAAAAAGCACAGGCCGTTTGTAGGCTGCATTAGGTTACCAACTGCAAGTAACATCTTTTCTAGAGAAGAATGCTGTGTAAACTAACAAATGAACATTCAGCTCAATAGTAAGAATTTTCTCAAATGCAGCAGTATTATCACATGACTGTACCGTGTTCTTAACAGCTCTATAAGTGAGAATAAAGTAATGTCATAATAATATGATACTCACGTTAGCATATTCATAGACACACAAACTTCTTCATATACTTCACTGGTGGAACAAGTTCCTGCAGGTTTCCTGCAATAACCACTTTACCCACTTTTTGAGGCTTTCACCTCTGGGTTGAAAAACAGCGACTAATGAACAATGATGTGTTATATTGTGTAAGTTTAGGGAATAAGGAATCTGTAGCAAAGTGCAGGTGAAGAGGAATTTCGGTAGACAAAATGCATAGACTTTTGTTTCACCAACCAAACCACTTCATACAGAACTTGGATTTCCAGAAGAGACTTTCCATTCAAGTTCAGATATTTTGTAATTTGACATTTGCTAGCATGGTAGTGTAAAGTTATGATGTAGGTGCAAGAACAGTCTGATTTTTTATCCACTGAGCCATATCAGAGTTAATTCTAGAAAGCGTGCCATTGATGAATAGGTAAAGTACTATCATTAACAATAACTAACTTTATTACAAAATTCAGGTCCCAGGATACCTTTTATAAATCCTGAGATGCTTGGGAAAAAAAAAATTTCTATTGCCACTTAAACAGTAAAGGAGCATCAAAGCTCCTTTTTGCAATAGATGTTGCAATTAAACATTGAAAAGAGAAAACTGCATTGATAACAATTAAGAAAGCAGACTAAAAATGAAATGCTTGTATGGCATAAGAATAAGTTTGTATAAAAACTGCTCTGTATTAATTTGCAGAAGGACATTTTAACCTCATTTTAAGTTACCTCAACTTGATTAGAGACTGCAGAGAGAAGTAGGTACGTAAAAATTATATAATTTTAATTGACAAATATTTTTTCTGAAGTATTGATCCCACCCTGGTAGAATGCTGGTTGCTATCAAAGTGGGTATTTTTTGTTATTAATTTAATGTATTTGTCAATAATTTCATCAGGAAAACTTGATTAAAAAATAAGGGACACAAGATCTGTTAGTACAAAATTTTTTCAAGCATGCTGAAATCACTCTCCAACAGCAGCTATTCAACAAGGTAGCACTGTTCAAGCTAAATTCTCAATAATGTTAGCTGCCTTATTATTCTGGAAAAATCTCCTGCCTTATCTATTTCCGGAATAATTCCAGTTTTTATGCAACTGGCTTCAGTGTGATAATGATAATCACGTTCAACTTTATCTGTAAGACACTAAAGTACACTTTCTACCCTACGTGTGACTGGTAAAGCCTCAGTTAATGTATCTGCTTCAGCAGTGCACTTCAGGAAATGTGGGCCAGCTGGACAGAGTCCAAAGAAGGAAAAGAGTGACTGGCAATTAGGAAACATAACCTATAAAAAACAACTGAAAAAGCAGGTGTTATTTGAAGGAAGAAAATCATTCTGAGGAGTGAAAAAAAGAATGACTTTTTAATATTTAGCAGGTTGATGCAAAAGGAAAAAAAAAGTCTGATTGCTATGTCCATTATGCAACTAATTAATATGCTTAAACTGTAGTAAGTGACATTTGTTGATTTTTCTTATGATAACATAATCCAACATTTTAAATAAATTGCTATGATGATTCTGCAATCTTCACTGTATTAAAAATAATATAAGCCAAAAATGTAATATGTATAACTGATCTTGCCTTTGTGCCATGAAATAAGACTACCTGACCTCTTACGACTCGCTCTAGACCTTTTATTTTCTTTTGATTCGAGGCTATCAAGATATTTACAATAAACTTAGCTCCTTCTGTAAAGGTTCCAAGATCAGGCCCTAAATCTGTCATGCTGTCGATCGTCGTGACGATCAGAAGTGTAACACTTGTAAAACTGTAATGTGAAATCCCTTACCTCACAAAATGTCAGAGAGAATCTCCTTAAAAATGACCTTGTGATATGATCCTTACAAATCCCAGCTGTATCTGAAATGGAAAGGTGAGTTGATCATGAACTTTATTTTAGTGTGGTGGCTTCCTGCTCTCTGTAACAAAAATAAAGTGCATGATATAGTCAAAATGCCATAAACTCCTATGAGGCCAAAACCACAGTCATATTTCATTTACTGTCCTGTATTTCTCATATATTTTAGTTTACTGCTTTTTAGTTGTTGAATGCTGAAATTAATAAATCATGGCAAGGTCAGCTTCATTCTCTTAAGTATACAAATACTCTGTATAATGTAGTTCTTGTTAGACTCTCCATGCCCAAAAAGAAAATCATCTTTGACTAAATTATTTTTATTTTAGAACAAACTCCATTTGAGTGCATCCTATGTACATGTACCACTTCTGACAAGTTATCTGAGGCTAGATTAACTCTGGCAGCTGAACTCTGCACATACAAAAAATGTTGTATTTTGAGAACAAAAAGGACACCACAGCATTCTAGAAGATCCAATAGTTTTGGGTGGGTTTTTTTTCCCTATTTTCCCCAATTAGCTTTCTTCTGCTCTCCCCAGTTTTACGCTTGCATTCATTTTGATTGAAAAATAGTTTAATAAGTAGGATAAAAAATGCAGTGGCTTTGGATTGAGTAAGTTAATAAAAACTTACTGGTCTGATTACCTTCACTGAACCATTGCTTTGTGCTGCACAGGTGCTACAAGGGACTGGCTGTGTGTTACTAAGAATTCCTTCAGAGAGGGACAAAACCCCTCTGCTGCTTTTAACCTGTTCTTAAGTTACTGGCTCAGCCTCAGTGCTGGAGATGTGGCAGGGCCACTCCTTTCTCCACTGACGCTTGGCTTTGTGGATACTACTAGCAACAGTTCCTAAGTCTCTTGTAAACTGAGGCTGGGGAAAAAGTTGTGAATCAGCTGTCTGCAGCTGTCCCTCTTCAGCATTCAGATGTCAGCAGAGAACAGAATCTGCCTCTTATTTCTGTTACGGCCAGAGACTGCAAATGACATCACTAAATCTGCAAAGACTGACTTCCTAGGTAGCACTGCTAGGATGCAAGATCATTCCTCCAAGTTCCTCATCAGTTTATATACTCCCATCAATAGATCCCATGAAGTTCACACAGCTCCCCTCTTTCCTGCAGCCCTTGGGCTAGGTTTGGTGGTCTACTGCCCATCTTACTAGGAATGGTTCTGCAACCACCTTTTCCATTTAATTCCTTATATACATCTCCTTGGGGTGTTTTTTTTTTTTTTTTTGTCAATTACTTCTATAATAAAAAAAGATTTAAAAATCAAATAGCAGTATATATCTGAGTTTTACATTTTCCCCGTCACTAGTTTCTAGACCTAATTTCAGCTAATTCTTATTTCAGCTAACCATCTTTCTAGAATATATTTCTACTTATAAAATAGAACTTGTCAGAAGGCAAGTATGAGTCCTAATCTTTGCAAAGAAAAAATGCTTGCTGCTCAGTCATCCCACAACACCTACTGTTGTTCATGATTCTAGCAGTGACACAGAGTGCCCTGTTACATTCTTAGTGGGCTAGAAACTAAATGCATGCATCAAAAATACTGTCCCTATCTCTAAGAATTTGCAGTTTAAAACATATTATGGCATGATAAAGCAACAGCTGGAGATAAATTTTTCCATCTCTACTGAAATCCTACTTGTTTAGAAAGAGAATGTTTATTGTCTGCAAAGCACTTAGAATAAAATAAATGCAATATAAATGACAATGAAAAGGAATTTTCTGCCCTAAATTGTTCTATAGAATTTTTCTTCCTAAAGTACTGAAGCAAAAATATATCTGTAACACCTATGGTAACCATGGAGATTATACCAGGCAACATGCATAATGATTCAAAATGTGGCATCAGACAAATGTTCTTTGTCATGACTGGATTACTACAAAGAAGCAGGTTTCCCCTAAACAATTTGCAGAAGCAGGATAGATGTGGTTAATTTCTCAACCTTCTTTTTTGCAAGGGGGAAAGGGAAGTGTCAGCACTGTGGTAGGGGCAGCAGACTAATACTGCATTCAGTTTGAAAAGACCCAACTTCCCAGATTCTTGGTAGTTTCAACACATAGATATGATTTGCTGAAAATATTTATCTCCTGTGAATAGTCACATCAGAGCAACTGGTCCCACCACATTGCCTGCATGACATGAAAGATGGCTATGGAGACATATAGTTACAGAATAAACAGGAAACAGTTCTAATTAATTTTTACTTGGTTGAGGTTTTTTTGTGGTTTGGGTTTTTTTTGGTTTTTTTTTAGGACTATATACAACGCACAAAATCTATCTTAAAAACAATTCATGCATAATCCTAGAAATAACAAGATTTGCGTAATTTAGGTATAAAACAACATTCTTTCACATTTGGCAATATTTCTTTCTCTGCTTATTCCTTCTCTGCATGTATGGCATCAAACAGTAAATAGCTCTCAGTCTGCCAGCTTCCAATGCAAGATGAATATTTATGTGGTTCTTAATCTGATAAAATCTATAATGCAGAGGGGAAGAATTACTGGAATAGGGGCCTTTCTCAATAAACAAACCCCCAAAAAGAAAGTCACTTTTCCATCTAAGGAGTTAACTAAAATCTGGTGTTTTGCAGTTGAGTTAGGAGGAGAAACTGATGATGATGCAAGAATGACGTCAATCCTGTTTACTTACAAACAATGTAGAAAACTTGGTTTTCTTCAAGACTGGAGAAATTCAGAAAGTATTTCCTTTTTATGCAGTCCTGAAGTACTCATCTGTTTCTCAGAGCCATACACCTACTTTTTTTTGCCTCTGTAACTTCTTTTTTCCAATTCCTGGCATTTTTTGCCAACCCTGAAATTACACATTATAGTAAATCTCTTTCCAATTCTTCTTCCATTTTATTTTGTTTTGGCAATCGGCCATTGTTTCACCTATCACTTTTACAAAGCTTGATTGTTTGGTTTTTTTTTTTTCCCATTTAAGTGACAGGCCTTTTTTATGCCGTCCAATTTCAAAACACAATTTCACCCAGCCATCAATGGATAGAGGTAGAAAGTAATTAATTCTCTCCCTTTCTCTTCTGTAGGAGGTTACAAAGAGGCCTAATGTGAAAGCTGTAGTTAACAGAACTATTTAACCTATTACTTCTGTCCCACGGCATCTGAACCCCCCAAGATCAGTGGTAATGACTTCCATCATTTCCCAAAATGGGCATTAGCATGCATAGTGCTGTTTTTCTAGGAGGTAGAATTTTACCAAACATATTCACTCTAACTTCAGTGTGTATAATTGAAATAGGTCAACATTTAAAGCTGGAAAAATCAACCAAATTACTTAAAACAGAGAGAAAAGGTATGTTTTCCTTTGTAACTGGCAAGACAGCTATGTCTGGTTGTGTGATTGGTAACATCAGAATTGGACAGAGAGAAGAAAGAAATTGAAGAAAGAATGTCAGTAATTACAGGAATAGCCATTTTTTCCCCTGAAAAAACAGTTTTATCTGCTCTGTGCTGCACACGTACAGGACAGCAGCACAATACAATGATTTAATAAAGCGCTCAGCATCCTCGCCACTCATGAGGAAAAGCAGGGTTCCATTCCTTTGCCTTCTGATCCCAGAATTATTAACTTCTGCAACCGTCAGTAGAATTTGCACTGCAATATAGATGATATATTTAAGACAGAGCCCTTCCTAACTTCCTTGAGGTAAAAACAGAGGTTTCCGGGCTCAGCCTCTCAGCGAGGGTCTCTAGAGGGCTCGGGGGGGG
>NW_009648925.1:5113064-5118357 GCF_000708025.1 Charadrius vociferus | reverse complement strand
AGCTGGCCTTGAGTGTTAGCTTCCTTCTGTGCAGGCTTCTCCGCCTTCCCGTGGCTGCCCTGGGATAAGGGCGTCTGTGCGAGATAAACGGAGGGGTTTGAGATGCTATCGGTCTCAGCTGAACCAGAAGTTTCTGAGGGATCTTGTTTTATCTGGCCGGGTTCTCCCTGTGCTGCTATTTATTCTCCCTGCAGCCTTACCAGTGTAGAACTTGGAGGAGGAGAAAGGTGGTGCCTGAGTGTGACCTTACCTGGAGAAGGGCAGGGAGAGCGGTTGTGAGACAAAGCAGCCCAGTCATGCTTCCTGAACAGCTGCTGGAGGCCGAACTCATTTTGCTGGAGTCCTGTTGAATCAATTCTGATCCTAGAACAGGAGACGTAGTCTTGACTGCCCCTGGGTGTTTTCATGGGGGAAAGGGAGCAGGGAGACTTTACCCGCACTAGGACCAGCCTTGCCTTTTTCCAAGCTTAAGTCTGCATTGTGGGTAGCTTCTTGCTTGTTGAACTGTCCAAACATTACTTCTCTAGCTCTGAGACCCTTGTGAGGGGGAGGGAAGTGCCTGTCCATGGGCATCCTCGGAGCCATGATTTTCAGGATAAGCTGTCATGTTGGGTTTTTTTTTTAGAGGTCTTAAACTGCCCCCCCCCATGCACCTGAAGTTATCAAAGCTGAGAGGAGGAACTAAAAATTGGAACCAGGCTTGTGGTTTTTGCAAGTGATTTGCTAGAATGCTGAAAATTTGATAGCGATCACTCAATCTTAGTTGTCAATAGCATCTTTACAGCTTATTCACTTATAGCAGACTGGCTAAAAGTTTTATCTACCGCTTTAATCACTTCTGGCCGCTGTATACTGAACTTGGTTTTCTGCTTATGATCAGATGACATCAATTTACCATGGTAAAAGATTTTGCATATACTTCCTGTATTAAATACTTTATTTAAGGAATAGAGAGGCTTTCAGGCTACTCCAGTAAATAAGTTTCTCATATTAGATTTTTAGTAGTAAATTGTTTGTTGTACACTTCTTTTGGAGTAGGCCAACTTGATTCAATTTTGCATGCTTGGAAAAAAGTGAAGCTGACCTATTTTCACTGATGTTATGTATATGCTGCAGAGGAATGTCTAGTTTAAAGATTTAGCTGGAATGCTTTACAAAAACTCTTAACTGAAAGCTTAATTTGACCAGACAATACCCTTTCTTGGTCACCCTTTAAAACTCTCAGACTTGTCTCTAATTGTCAGTGCAGTGGTACTGGATATCTGGATAGGAGAGCAGTTGAGACACTTTGATCAAATCAAGGCAGTAATAATGGGGCACTGCCTAGGCAACTTGGAAGTGTACACTGAAATCCTGAATAGTATATAGACTCTGCAGTCTTACGCCTCTTTCAGGCTTTAAGTTTTTCCAACTGCAACTTAACTGATTAAGCACCGACTGTTACTTGATCAAATGCTGGATAAAGTGGCTTGCTTCTCTGGGAAGTGTTGGGGTCCAGGCTTTACAAGCAACAGAGCTGTCCTGTGAACAGAGCAGAAGTGGCCAAGTGATGCAGCAGAACAAGCCCTAACATTGTGATTTGGTAATCTGTTTTGCAGTTTGTTCTTGTCCCATTACTTTGTAAACTCTCTTCACTTTCCATGCAGTGGATACTTGCACTTTAAGTTTAACTTGGTGATTTCTTATTAACTAGATTCAAACTCCATGTGACTGACTACTGATTGAGTGAATTGCTTTCTGTTACACAATGAATTAAGCTGAATTAATAGCCTCTCTTAGCAGAGGTACTGAGGGAGCCTGTTTCTCATGACAGCTGTGCAGGCAGTAAGAACTCATGGGAATGCAATTGCATAGTGGTATCAAGGCAAACAAACAGTGCCTAAGGTCATAGGTGTCTTTTGCCTGCAGCAAATAACTCAGGATGGGAATAGTGGTCTCTGGGGGTTTGAGTGAAAGGCAGTGGCTTGGGGAAGTCGCAGAAGTAGATAAATATGGGGTTTGTGTGCCTGACTTCAAGTAACTTTTGCATGATTGACTCATGAAGGGTGCTGATCCTAATTATCAACCAGGTTAGATAACAACTGTATTTTCAAACTCTTGAGAATTGACTTGAAAGTACTATCCTGTTGATAAAAACCTTCAGTTGTTTAGATTTTTCTCTCTTCATCCAACTACCACCCCCATGTCTCTGGAAACTATTTTGCACCACCATCAAGCAGTGGTAATAAGATTCCATTGCTTGTTACCTGCTATTGCGTGAAGCAGTAAAGTCAGCAAACAGTCTGGGCTGTGTCACTCTCCTGGAGGTAATAACCAATTTTGTGGGCTTTTGTTCTATGATACAATTGATACCTGGCTCTTGATAAGAGGCTATGTAGCAGATATTTAAAAGTACTTGTTAATAACTGCCAAAGAGCAATTACTTTTTTGATAGCTCCTTTTAGCCCAAACAGGACTAAGTAACTTTTATCCATCACTGCCCCAGAAATATCAAGTTGTCTTGTCATTTGAGTAAGATAAGCCTATATAACTCGTGCTTTGTCTCTGTGTTCTTCCAAATACTGCTTTAATAGTAATATTAGAGAATCTGTTTTGTCTCTTGTGCTTGAGATGTGCAAATGTGTTTTTCAAGACCTGTCAAAATGAGAGTCACGAAGTCATGTAATGTGAGAATGTTATTTAGGCTGCTGTGTAAGTAGCTATGTGAATCTTTATGTCAACAAATTGCTTGCTTGGAGCCATCACTTTCAACTGTGTGTGGGACCTTGAGACCATAGCTGCCTTAATGCTTGCTGAAGTGCTTGAGAAAGGAACAAATAATAGTTGATTACAGGAATATGAGAATTAATGGAAATGCAGTCCTGATGAGGAATCTTTGTGGGATCACAAGTCAAAGACTGAAAAATCAGTCCTGGGATTATAAGCATTTGGTAAAGCCTTAATCCTGTCAACTGTTACTTTGTGAATTAGTGTTGCTGTCAGTTGATGTGATTAGTATGAAATATTTCAAGCCACTAAAAGTGCAACTAAACTGGAGTTTTTAATATGCTCTTAAATTTGGAATGTGGCAGAACTAATCTGAAGTCAAAGTGTATAACTGGAAAGCTGAGAACATGCTGAGTTATGCAGATGCTGTGATTTCTCTGGTTTCTAGGTCTTTCTGTTGTATCTTTACCTGTAGAAAAGAAAAAAAAAATCATTCTTCAGAAGAATACCGGAGACCTAGACTTAGCCCCAACTTTGGGATGGTTTTGTTCATGTAGGTGGCCATGTTAAAGAATGCTTCCAATTTAGATTTAATATTAGTGACAGGTTTTCTTGCAAGCTAGTGGTTTAAATCACAGGTTTACAGAGAAAAATAATAATCCCACTTTGCAGTACTCTAATGATCTTATCTGTTTTATGGGATTATACTCAAAATGTAACAAAGCACTTTAATTGTAGGAGCCACCTGAACTCTGGACTCCATGTTGCAGAACACTAACTAAAGTGATGGCTTTTTTTTTTTAAAGGAGTGGGTTTAAAAGGTTAGTGCTACCCTGCTCAGCAGGGCACTTAGGCACCACTCTAAAGCAGAGATTTAACGAGTGAGCTGTTTCTTAGATCAAGCTGCATGCCAATTGCCTTAGCTTTCTAGAAAAGAGGTGGTTTTGCTAGTTGGGGAAGTTGCTCCCAGATTAGAATGAACTAATGCTAAAGTATGTAGTGATCTCTGATACAGCCTTTCCACTAAACTGCTGCTGTGGAAAGAAACTCCTCCCCATGATGGTACTCTTCTGCTATTTAGTGTTCTTGGCTTACTGCAAGATCCCATTTTGGGTAGGTAAGGAATTCTCATTAGTGTAGTCACCAAGTCTCGTTGACTGACTTTTATGGCAGCCTTCTGCTTTTATCTGCCATATAATAAAATAGACTAACCAAGCAATTTAAGGAAATGGTCTTTCAAAAGATAGGAATGTGTGCTTGAAACTGGTGCTATTTCTCATCTTACTTTCTCATTTTCAAAACACATTTTAGGAAACAATTCTGCAAGCTCATTGAGAACTTTTAAGTTTGTCTTATAAGGTAAACTAAAAACCAAATAGGCTTTGTGGGATGAATCTGTGCTGAAGCTATAATGGAAGGAAACTTACTTCAAAAATATTAGACATAAGTAGGCTGACTGGTGGCGATACTGTACATCTTTATCTTAGTTTGTAAAACAGGGATCAAACAGTGATCTTGTCCAACTCCCTCAAGTATTCACAACTGTCTTCTAATAGTAGCTATCATCTGATGAGTATGCCTCCTATTATACTCTTGTAAATAAATATTAGTTAAGGTTTCTAAGTGTTAGTAATGGACTTGCTGTAAATCTTTTAGCTCTGTTGTACTACTTGTGCAAGTTGTCAAATAGACGTTCTGCTTCCAAAGACTCCCCACAAATAAGACTTACAGCAACTGTATTGCTGGGGCACAGACTTGAAATGTAGAGTTGCTAAGGCTGGAAGATGCCTCTGGTGACTGTCTTGTCCAGCCCTCCTGCTGACTGTGCTAATCCTGACCCATAAACTGGTTTGTCATTCATCTGTTGGTAGAGCTTCATGAATTCCTGCTTTTCTCATGGATAGGGCAACTCTCCTGCCTTGCCTTCCTGCCCTGTCTGTCCTAAAGAGCCTGAAGCCATCCACTGCAGCATTCTACATGTGAGAGCTATCACAGCTCATCTCTGTGATCCCAGTGAGGTTATGGTCCCTGCAGCTACACACAGACCCCCGGGGTCTGCTATTTGTTCCCTGTGCCACACACAGTAGTGTACAGAAGCACCCTGTTGTGCTGATTTCCCAGGAAAGGCATGAGAGCTATGAGATGAGCTGGCTGTGTATCAAAATAGTAATATGTTCGGGGGAGAGAGGAAATGGCTCAAAAGAGCACCCAAGGATAAATATATCGTTTATATTCTGCATTGGTTCTGTATTTTCATGTGACCTGTCACTTGCTAGGTCATAAACGGAAGTGTTCGGAACTAAATGTGTCCTCATTTCTCTGTGTTAAAGTCAAGTGATTCGGTATTAGCAGTCTGCCACTCAGAACCAGGGTTATGAACAAGTATGTTATATTGTGCCACTTTTCCTTCTACAGCACTCTGGAGGCTCTGTGGCTGGAGACCGTGTGTTTGGCTGTAAACCTTTTCATAGCGGTAGGCAGAGCATTCTCCATGAGGGAGACCAAGGATAACACTTCTCCCGTAACTCTTCTAACTGGAAGCTCTTCACAGCTTTTTAATTTTATCAACTTTACATTTACAGCAGGA
>NW_009648925.1:5085569-5113051 GCF_000708025.1 Charadrius vociferus | reverse complement strand
AAAATTGCATGTGATGCTTCTACTGGTGTAATAATCCAGTTTCCATTTAAAGATAGAAATACTGCTTTTTGGGTTTGAGATAAAGTATGTGAATAAAGTACACTGGAACACTGCATGCCTCTTTGTTATTTAAAACATCTGTTCTTAGTCCAGTTGAGAGGTAGCTTCTTGTATGTGCCGAATACCTTGGTATGGTATTCATTGTTCCTGGTTGGGGAAACTGGAGTGAAGAAATCTGTTTAAAGGTGACTTAACACAGCAGCTGAGTTATGGATAACCAGTAATTATCTGAAGTACTAAATCACTATTGTTGCTTTGTGTGATGCAAATGGCATTGATTGAAAGATGGGGATAAGGTTCAGTGCTTAGCACTTGTGTGGCGTGACTGATTGAGGGAGCTTAGTGACTCATGGTATACATCTGTGAACCCTTCAGTTAAGTGCTTAAAATAGTGGAAGTACTTTTAAAGGCTGCAGGGGGATGATTCCCCAGTGCCCCTGGGAGGTGGAACTCTGTGGTTAAGAGTAAGCTCAGAGTAGGGGTTTATTACTCTCCTACCTCCACCAAATGTGAGCAGAACAGTGGCTTACATTTCCCCAAATGGAGATACGAACATGACACACTAACTTCACTTCAGGAGCAAGGAGTGTAATTCTATGGGCAGAGATAGTTGCTTCTACTGATAGTACCTGAGCCAAACTAAATAGTGTTTAGGCTTCTAATTTATTCCAGGCATCCAGTTCACTGGAGAAACAGAAGGCAGCATGATCTAGCAAGATCCATCTTCTGGGGAGCAGTGGCATCGGTTTGTGGCCTGTCTGCCTGCAGTATCTTGTGCTGTATTTGCAAGAGCAATGGGCTAGCTCTGACAGCTCAAGATCCTTGAGCTGGGTAATGTTTCATGAGAGCTGAAGAATTAAATCCTACAACTCTGTAGCATGCTTATGGCTGAATTGTTATTTGTTGGAATTTGCTAGATCAATGTTAGTGGCAGCTTCCTTGTGGATCGTACAGCTGCAGGTTATCTACTGAAGTATGAACTGAATCCATGTTGTAACCTCATCCTGATGTAGGATTTGAGTCTTGGGTCAGTTTGAACTCTAGTGTGCCACTTAAGACATTGCATAAGCTGAGATATTTGACTTGTCTGTTGTATTAGTAATACTCTGAGAGCTGATTAAAAATTGTATTAATTAACCATCTGGAGCATGCAATTATCTCTTAGCAGTGGTTTGGTGGACTTGGTGTATGCTCTGTATCAAAGATGAGCATGTTCCTGCATGGATAAGCTTTCAAAGGAAGCATAGTTGAAATATGCTTTGCAAGTCAATGGAATTAAGGCTGTTGTACAAGTCTGTTGCATGAATGTCACTTTTCTGGTACGAACCTAATTGACTAGTGTGAGAAATGGTGTCATAATTCACTGTAAGTAATTGGGCAACTAGATAGTTACCACCACAGTGACAAACTCTCAGCATAGTAATACCGATTACTGGTATTTAACTCGGTCTTTGTGCTTGTAGAAGACTTCTAGCAGGCTTGCTAGCAAGTTCTTGCAAGGATAAGAGCAGTGTGGTAGATTCTCTTCTATAGTCTGTCTGCAATGTGTGTTCTGGGGCTTAATACTAGACCTGGAGGCTTTGTGAAAGTACTTGGAGAGGTCTGGCTGGGTATCTCCCTACAGAAGAAGCATTTTTAGCTGTAATAGAACTAGTGTCTTATGACTTCCACTTCAGGTAGCACTATCTTATTGAAATAAAGAGTATATTCTTTGTGGTACTGCGTACAGTCTGCTAGTTGCTCAGCACTGAGTAATATGGAAAATGGGATGGTGGATTCTTCTCCTCCCCCCCCACCTCTGTATAACTAATGCTTCTGTGTACCATCTGTGAAACAGTGAGGCAATTTAAATAACTGCATTGCATTGACCTGTGACTACCTTTATCTAAATATTAAACCTTTTATGCAAAAGTCAGGGGGATTGTGATGGACTGGGACTTCACCACTCAGGAGAAACTTTACTTCAGGGTGGTGCTGCATGCCCCTGTTGTGGGGGTCTGTAATGCTTGTGAGCCTGATGCACCTGCTGTCTGTTTTGGTGAAGAGAAGTGATGTGACTATTAGAAAAGGGAAGCAGTGTGTTTTGTGCTTATCTAGTTCATCACTGTTGACATGGGACAGATACCTGCGTGACAGGATGCTACAATAACATGGCAGAGCTAGTGAGTTGCGCCCAATGAAGCAAGCAGGATGCAAGGCTGCTATTGGAATCTAAAAGGACAGGTATAACACTAAAAGAGCAATTCTACTGTGCTGTTAATATCAAAGGTGCATACCATCTGTAGAAAACAATGTCAAAAGCCTTTAAAGACCAGAACAGGTAAGAAACCTCCTAAATGTGGCCCCAGTGGCTGCACAGCTGCTGTGAATTTAAAAGGACACTTTCACTTTGATTGGTTCAGAGGGCAAAAAGTGAATGGAGTAACCCAGCTCTAGGAGGCAGAGGATTCTATAAACAGTGTTTCAAGTTGTCCTACAGAGGTTCTCAAGTGTGGTAGCCTCTTAATCCTCAGATGCCTGTGGTGCAAGTTCCTTACTTCTCTAAAAGGAAGACTGGTAACGTTGTGGGGTACTTATCAGGCAGGGTAATTCTAGATCTGTCTGTAAAAGGAAGACTGGTAACGTTGTGGGGACCAAACTGCTCGGGTACTTATTAGGCAGGGTAATTCTAGATCTGTCTACCTTGTTGCTGTTGTCTCTTCCTCATGTGTTAGTGTCACTGGAGCTGACTCTGCATCCAGGAGAGAAATTCAAGCTTCCAAACAGTGATGATGTCCTGAAAGCACGGAGGCACAGTATGATGTTAGGTCTCTGTGCATTGGTAGAGTCATGAGTTGCATTTTCTGACATTGTAGCAGCATGAATACAAACAGAGCAGTGCCACAGTTGACTTGTTAACACAGATTTGTATGGTACTCTTCCTGGAAAGTTGATGCATGCTGGAGTATGGGCAGTTTTCCCACCATTACATTGTTTTTTCTGATTCCTGTTAGGATCTATAAGGAATTCTGTAGGGGAAACTGCCAGTTTATCTGTTTCCTCCATGAGGAAGTCTGGGTACAGATAACTCACCTAATGACTGTAGGGGTACAGCACTCAGTAGACTGTTTTCATACATCATATCCTAGGGGAGTGCACTTTGTGTATAGTAAGGTTTGGTAGATAAAGTGGAACAGCAGTGGAGACAGCCATTAGCTTCTGTTCTTGCAGGTATTTCCAATGTCTTGTATGCATTTGGTGTACCTGAATTTAGTACAAACATACTTGGATTAGTGTCATCTGTCCACTTAGAAGCATTTATGTAGGTGACTAGTGGATTGCAATTGTACAAATGCATTACTGAACAACCAAGTAGCTGCATTTCCACTTACTGGGCTCAATTTTGAGATAAGCTGTGCGTGTTCTTTAAGCAGGGATCAAGTTGGTATCATAGCATAGTCTTAGCTTGGTAGTGAATTGGAAAGGCTTTTGTGTAACTCTATTAGAATAAGAGGACAGTCTCTTTAATGCTGCATTCCATAATTCTTCCCTTTGTTGGTTGAATGGTCTTTGTATTTATAAAGACTAAGTGGAAAAACAGGCACTGCTTTATTGGGCTGGGAAATGGAGATGCCTACCTAAACACTCTGTGCCTGTGACAAAATAGAATAATTGTAACGAAATGAGCATTTTATACAGATCATGTGTAAAGATGCCCTGAGACCAAAATGAAGCAGCAGAAATAAGGCTTGAATTCTAGGGTCTGTATTCAAGCTCCAATTAAGATGACTTGCAAGGCTTTATGGCCTGCACGTGAATGCAGTATTGCAGAACAGTACTGTGTCGGGATGCCTGCATGCAATGGTAATCTCTTGATATAGTTGTTACCTGGCTGTTAAGAGTATTAACTTCATATCAAACCTTTGCAACCTTTAGTCAGACAGATATAAGTGATTTTTGTTGTTGTTGTGTGCTGCGGTGCCTTAAAAGTAAGGGAAATCCTTTCTCATCTTCACTTAGCTGAATAACTTGTTTCTGATCAGTAGCTATTTTTCTTCCACTCAGGGAGAATTAAAAAAAAAAACAAACCCAAACCAAAAAACAGCCAAACCCTCAGGTATTTAAGTCCCTTAGGACCAGTGGTATGCGTGCATTTGCCTGTATTTCAGTTCAGCATAAGATCTGATGTTCCTTTAAAGGGTTGCTTTAAAATGCTGCTTTTCTGGTGCTCAGACTGAGTCCTTCGACTAAATCTTTGAAGGTTTCATTCAAATATGCTGCCCTAATAAGATTTAGTTCCAGTTTTCCTTGGACATCAATGTTATTCTAACCAAGGCTACTTACCTTGAAATTACTGCTAACATGTCAGATATTGTCTTAATTATTTGTAAAGAATAATCCAGAATGGTCCTTTGCTGAATGATATGAGAGAGCATATATTTAAGAATTTTATCTAGCAAGTAAATGCCTGCTGCCGTCAGATTTGCTTTCTGAGCTATAATGATGCATCTCTCTGAAAAGTCATAACCGAAGTTGGGCTGTGCTTGGCAAGGATGGTAGAAGGGAATGTGCTGAGTATATACAGGTATTTCATAGTTAAAATAAATCACCATTCTGGTGGCCCAGATCATGAAGATAGCTAGATCTGCACAACCCCACCTTTTAAGGCTATAAACTGTTACAAAGAACAGTGTGCTAGCTTCATAAATTGCTAGGGTAATGATGGGTTAAAGTAGCAATGCATCTGGGAGACTCCTGTTCTTGATGATACTATTATGTATAACTGTATGTGTCAGAAAAATACTGGAAGTCTTTTGTAGTAAGTCCACTTTTCTAAAGATCACTTGGTATTATTAAACAATTTTAATCTAAGAGGAGAGCTGAAGATGACTTTGCATGCAAACGTGTAGAATAGTGAAAAGTAAGATATGGTATGAAGGCTTAAGATCACTAGTGGAATTCTTAACTGGCTGTTTTAATTCCTGAATTAAAACTGTTCCTCAGCCTGTGCTTATCCTTTCCCCAGCCTTGTAGGAGATAGAGAATAATCATGGTCTGGCTTTAGGTTCTGGTTTAACCTTAAACTGCTACAACATTGTGAACTTACTTGTCTTGGGCTTACTTCTTGTGTCCGTTAACTAACAGTGTATGTGTAGCTGCTGTTAGAGTAGCTGTGTTAGCAAATGTCTTAACTGTAGATACAATTCTATTTGGGTGGGTTTAGTAACTAATTAATAATTCTAATTGATTCAAACTAGTGTAATACAAGCTTGTAACTTTCAGCGTATCAAGTAAATAATGAACTCATTCTGCAGTTTTTCCTGCAAAATTTAGGGTTATGGCTGTTGCCACTTTGAACAAGAATCCAGTCTAGAAAGAGTATACCCTTCATGCATAGAGAGCAGGGTAGCTTCTTGTCCTAAACTCTTACTTTTCTTCCTGATTTTATAAAGTATTAAGTTTTCCAAATGCATTTCTAGTTTTGTGTCCAGTGCCCTTATCTGTGTGACTGCAAATCTTGGGCTTGGATTTCACTCTAGTGCTTAGCCCAGACAGGGTGTGTGCTGCACCAGCACATGTCTAAGGAATATAGTGTGAACAGGATCTGGGAACTCTTCTGTTTCTGCAGCAACGTAAGTAACCTTTTTGCTGCTATAGTTCTACCTTCTTTGGCCTCAGTTGTACAAGCTGTTTTTCTTGCTTTACGCCAGCGCTGAGGCATGTGGCCTTGCTGATGTGACTGGCAGCCCCAGTCAGCCCCACTGAATAGTGATCCTGCAGAAGGAGGTGGGCTCGAACAGCCTGGGGCAAGGGAGAGAGGATGGTGATGGCAGGGTTGGGTGATAGAAATGGGGGCTGTGAAACTGCTGCCCCAACCTGTTCTGCAAGACAACTCAAGGTGAATGAATTCCCTCATCTGATTAAGTATGGCCTAGAAAAATCTATAGCCACAACTGAGAAGGTAGAAACCCCCAGCAGTACATGGGGAAGGATATAAACATCCCAAGTGAGGATTTCTGCCAAACACATCATAATCTCTGTTTAGCTTGAAAACCAATAACTGGAGACATGCCAAGAGGTAAGACATTAGCACAGCAAAAGGAGATAGAGTAGCATTTTTATTTTTAGCCTGCATATCCTAAAATTTTCAGTAGCATTAAATATGCCACTTAATCTCAAATGAACTTTTTTATAGTTGAATTACCGGTTGGAGCATTTACAGTCCATTGAAAGCTAATAGAATTTCAGTACTTAAATATTTTCTGGATAACCTCAGAACAGCTGAGGAGCTCTTACAGTTCATAGCTCAGTGAGATTGTTAATTAGTTTTGTGATCCAGGGAATTTCAGTGACTGCATTCTTGTGGGCATATCACAGAACCAAACACCTCAAAGCCTCTAATTCATATTCTGATAAATGAGGATCACTAAAATACTGTTGCAAAACCTTGTCCTTTCTGTGCTTGCTTTTGGTGACATCATATTTAAGTCTTTAATAGGTTGAATACCCAGATTTTGCTTTAAAAGTAGGTATGTGAAGGGTTTAACAAAGCTCCTCTGTCAAGCTATTGGACTAAGGGTTTCTAGAATCCCATTTTAAAAACCAAAGAATGGGTGCTTTCAGTGGCAGGATAGCAATGAAAAGAAATGTCCAAAGATATCAGCTGCACAGCGAGAGAACAAGGGCTGATCTCAGCAATTTTGATCTTAGAGCGTTATTTTAGTTTTAAATCTCAATACTGAATTGGAAGAACTAGAAGCAATTCCAATTAAAGGCTTTGGAGGGGTCTAGAATTTTTTTATTATGGTAACAGAATTTTTACTGGGGAAGAAAAACAGGTAGACTAGTGAAGTTTCTCATGTTTCTTTTTTCCCTTCTATGTATTTGAGTGGGCTGTAGCAAAATGGGTTCCATTCTTGTGAAGTGACAAGTGCCTTTTCCTTTAAGTGACAAAACAACTGTGGATTCTTAATGCAGGTGAAGTAAAAAGGGATGTAAAAGTACAATCTAGTTTGAAATACATGTAGTTATTTAGTAATAGTGTCTGAATCTTGGCATTAGGTAAACTGATCCTGTTTGTTAAGTGTTCTGAACTGTTTAGGTTGAGCAGAGGGTGGAGAAATAGCAAACTGATGCTCAAGTTTGGAGTTTATGAAGCTCTTTATAAACAAATGCCTTGAAGTGCTCGGTTTTGGGGGACCAGCCAAGAATGACACAACAGTATGCAGGTTTCTCTACAGCAGGAGGCCTTAATTAACCTGGAGAAATTATTATCTAAACAGGTGAAGCAAGGAAAGGCTGAAATAGTTGGTGAGCTTAGGGTTAGATTTCTTATGTTGGGGGTGGTATGGTTTGATTTGTCCTGTGGCCAAGTACAAATCTTCAGAACTCTAAATCAAAACAGCTTTTTAGTAACCACTATGGTTTGATTTGTAGATCTTGCTATGCTTCATGTGGCCAGCCTGTCTGTTAGTGTAACCTTCCTTTCTTGGTCTGCAGAGCATCTTTTACTAGCACCACAAAGCTCCTATTGTGCATATGGCTTTGTGTAACCTGTTATAAATAATCCAGTTATCAAGTCAATGGCTTAATCCTTATCTTTTAAAGCAGATGAAGCAAGTAATTACTTCTAATTTCTTAAAGATGAAAGACTGCCTGAAAAAAGTTTATGCTCTGACCTGGGCTCTGTCTAGCACTTCATTTCAAAGCAGAATGAACTCTAACCAGAACACCCTCTGTGCCAGTGTGCCCCCCCTCCCCCCAAAAAAATCTCAGAAGGGTTTTTTATAGTTTATGACGCCACACAAAGTGCAACATGGTGTTATTAAACCTGAGGGTAAAATGACAGATTGAAATTAAACAGATTGATTGACTGCCACTGACTAGACTGCTTCTTTTCCTGTCAGAGGAGGTTAAACCTTGTTTGGGTACAGTTTACTTCCCAGCAAGTAAAGAGCAATATGGGAGAGGAGCAAATACTTACTACAGAATTAGGTGACTTGTCTGGACACTTATTCAGTTCATGCTCTTCAGCAGATGCATTAAGACTTCTAGCCTTAAGTTTACATTCCCTTAAACTGAAGGGAATTGAATAATGTTTTAAAAATAACTGCAGTCTTTACAGGTTCTCCTACTCTGTTACTTTTTTATGAGAAGTGGTTGGATTTCTCAAGACTTCCTTTTCTGTAAGGAACAGATGAGTTAATGTCAGTGTCTTGACTGCCTCAAGGATGCTTAGCCTACAGAAGGGGACAAAAATTCATCCTTGCCTAGTCAGATGACTGAGGAAAGAGCTTCCACTTGTGTTAATTGATATTTTTTTTAAGTTTTTCTAGCCTCAGGGAACTGTTAGATGTTAGCTTTGAACCATGGTGTGTAAACTGTTTCTTGGGCTGCAGAGGTGGAAATGCAAGTAAACAAACAGTTGGCTCCAATGACTTGTCTTGTTTTATTAGAGTATTCCTATTAAAATTTCACCATGCCCCTTTCTGAACCAGTGATGTGCTATTAGCCTATTGTCTTGTAAACACTGGTACTTCTGCACTGATACTCCCTGTGTCAATCCTGTCCCACACTGTTTCAGCCTTGCCTTGTTCTGTACTGCCTGGTTATTCTGGGGCTGGAGGGGGCCGTGCTCCCTCTGTTGCCACCAAAGAAGAGATGCCTTGTGTCAAGCCTCTGGGATTTCAATGAGGGCGTACAACATAGGGGTTGTGTTGTGAGCGGACTCCTGTGTTCAGAGGGTTCATATAGTGTTGATACTCTAAAAGATTCAAGTGGCACTTGTAACAGCTCTGCAGGGAGAGCGGCATCTAAAGCTGGCCTAGCTTTAGATGCAATCAACCTGTAAATTTGTATGCTTATAGATGGGTTTTGTTTAATACTGTACTCTGGTTACAAGTCAGGTAATACTGTGTATGAAGGCTGATCTTTCAGTTTCTACTGGCTGGTGTTGAGGTGGGATGGAAAAGAAAGAATTTAAGTATTCTCTCCACTTATCTCTATGATGAGCTTGTACCGAATCAAATTGGTCAGTATTTTACCTAAAAGGCAGCTAGTCCTTTCATATGACCCAGTAAAGACATGGTATCCCTATTGACAGGAGGGAGAATGTTGCTATCTTCTCTCTTCACTGTTAGTAAATCATCTTTTTATTGTAGTTGTATAGCACAGCAGACTTACAGCAGCTTAACAGGGAGCAGCACTAAGTTTGTGCTGCCAGAAAAATATTTAACTTGAGAGCCTTGTATTAGATAACACAGCAGTTACAACAGCCTTAGGATGCTTGTCAAAGGAATACTCAAAGGTTAAAACCAACCACAGTTACATTGAAAAGTTGCTAAGGGTCACTTGGCTTCTTCAGAAAGCAGCTTATCTACTAGCCAGACTAGTCTTGAAGTAAGACAAAGTAAGCTTCTACAACTTGTTAAGAGCAAGCTGTGTTATTACTGGAACACTTAAAGTCCCCAAACTATCTCATTGTGTAGTCAAGCTGTAGCTCTTACACCTTGGGTGTCTATGTCCAAGCAAGCTGAATTCTAGTTTATCATCTGTAGAACATGTGGACCATAAGCAAAAAAAGCCTTTCAGCAACAGCTTCTGGAGCTCAGGTGCTACCTGTTGTGTTTTCTCCCAATTTTTCCACACTGTCCTGGAAGGGAGCTCTGTTCTCTTCCCCCTCTTGTCTCTCTGGTGGCTACAAGCTGAAAATCAAGCTTGCAGTCCTCTTCTACTTTGGAATCTCTAGGGTGATGGCTGAATCAACTGTCCCCAACACAAATGTGTGTTTGTGCTCTACAGGGAGAATCTCTGAGTAGTAGGAGTTGTCACATCCCACTTCTGTACTAAGGAGTGTCCTGGATGAGAGTGCTGATGTATAACCTGTAATATACCTGTATCTGTAATATAGACAGATTTTCCTTTGGTAATCTTCACTTACCAGTGTTTATCCCAGAATGAACACTTAAAGATGATGAATTTGTGTTACTGTACTGAATGTGTTTAGCAAACAGGTGTGAGTAAAATAATGATGCTCATGTGTTTGAAAATGCTGTCCTGAGGACACATCTTGATTGTTGTCATGTTTGTTATTGTATGCAGTAGTCAATGAGAACTTAGTTTGATTTGTCACTTTTCAGAACATCAAGTCATGACAAGGGAGATGAGATCTTCACAATCGTTGTACCCCAGGGCAGGTTGCCCACACTGGTCATGGAATTGTCAGCCTCAAAATGCAGGTCACATAAGGCAGTTTGCTCCAAGCAATCCAGTTTAAGGGAGAAGTTTGGACTGGACAACATCCAAAGGTCCTTTCCAGGATAAATAATCTTATAGCATGTTTGTAGGTTGGCAATCCCTCAGTCTCTACTTCATTTTGTTTAGGGCAGATAGGTATCCTGAAGGCTTGTTCCCATATAGTACTGTAACTACTACTGGATGGAAATACAAGGCCTACGGTAGAACTTGATGGTGTTGTGTCAGTTCCAGTGTCTTTCTGGAGTAATCATCCCCAGGCAAATCTAAGACTCCTGGTTGGCCTGTTGCTTCTGGAATAATAGTGCTGCTGTAAATCAAGGCTGGTATAGCCACTTTCCATAGTGGTGTTCCCTGAATGGTCTGCTGTTCTCCTTACAGCATTCTGCCAGGATATCAACAACTGGGGCCCTCAGTTGTCCTGCTGTGAGGACCCAAGTGTTGCTATCTTAGCATCTCCCTTTAGCCATCATGCATCTGGAGTACTCTTCTCTGTTTTTTCTCACTGTTGGAATCCTGACTGACACATCTCTTCTTGTACTGGTCACTCCTGCATTTGTCCCCAGTGTGCTCTTAGAGCTGCTGCCCTGTGCTAATTAGGGTGTGGGAGCTGATGCTCGTGTTTCTGTCACAACTACTGTGTCCAGCTACACCTTAAAAAAACCAAAAAGCAGTATTTTTTAAGTGGTCTCCAGCACTTAATTACTCGGTTTGCATAACACACAAACTAAGGCTTGTTAACTAGTACTTGTTTATTGAAGCTTACTCTTTTATGCCTTTGCAACATCAGGAGAAGAATAGGAACTGAGTTTCTTACAGTAAAGGAGGCTTTTATATTTTTTTCCCAAAAGCAAATTAGATTTGCAGCATCAAAAGGCAGGAAGATTATGAAGTAAATGCTAATGCCATGTCATAAGACTTTCTGCTGGAAGCTTTTGCAACTTGTTCCTGCCAGAATTTACTGTGTATCTCTGCTTTTTTCTTAGCCTACGTAGAGAGGAGATCAAAAGTCATCTTTCTGCCTATAAGCAGATCTGAGGTATAGCTGTGCTTCCAGGTTGAAGCTAAGCTGCATCAACATTAAAGAAATATTTTAGAAAGGTGTAAAGCCTTTTATAACAAGTACAATAAAATGCTTAATTTCATGTTGTTTGAGAAAGTGGGGAATTTCTTTTTCTGTGGAGACTGCTTTAGATAGCAGTCATGTAGGATGGGCTTACAAATAAGAACAGCTTGTTCAGCTAGTAACTGCTTTGAGAAACCTTTGGTACTCTTATTAATGGTACTGTTGTCACAAATACCTTTTACTTGTTCTAATAATACCTTGTTCCTACTCGTGCTTTAGACATCAGTGACGTGGTTTGCTTGCCAGTGCATTGAAATGGCCCATTCTTCAGGCTTGCTGGGCAGGGTTTTAATCTAGTCTTTCAGCACTAGTGAGATGCTTTAACCGCATTCTACCATGATGTCACCAGTGTCACGGATGGTGACTGTGTTTCTTCTGTCTGCAGATCTAATTGGTTGCCTGGCACTTCATCTGGGGCAAGCAGGACAATGGCTGCCAGCAAGAGCAAGAACCAGAGTTCCTTGGCCCTCCATAAAGTAATTATGGTTGGCAGTGGAGGTGTGGGCAAATCTGCACTCACTCTTCAATTTATGTATGATGAGGTAAGTAGCTTTGGTTCAGCTTCTCTAAAGCACCAATGGATACAGTTTATTAAACTGTAGTGGAATGGCTGAACTAAGTGTAAGTAGCAAAAGAACTGATGACCTGACTGGCGGGAGAAAAGTGTAGGAATTGGGGGAGGGAACATCTTTGGCTAAGGGTGACGAAGTTGATGCTTATTAGTGAAAGAACAGTCTTTGAAAGACATGCAGAATGTGAATGTGCTTGTCTGAGTGTACAAAGGTTGTTACCTGTTGGCACTGAGCTTCAATTTTGTTGCAGTTTCTTTTAGGCCAGTTAAGGTTGAAGTCAAAAGTAAGCATTCTAGCTCATTCTGAGCTGAATGTTGAAGTAGGCATGTTCATAGCATGAATTCTTCTGTACTGGTATACAGGAAGCTAGATCAGACAATCCAGACTAGTATATGAAGGAATACATGATCCTGTAATTCAAAAGTTAGTATTTATCTATAGGCTGTTCTCACATACTATAGTAATGTGAATATCTGAACAGATAGTCACATTAATAGGGCTTATGGCACAGCCTTTTGTTGTTCTTTGAGGCTGAGGTAAGGAGCCTGTATTGAACGTGTGCTGTCTGCATAGAACTACAGGTTGAACTGACGATGGTTTTGTGTGTCTGATGTACTAAAGTATGTGCCTGTGTAATTATGGAACAGGTTTTAATATTCAACAGCTGGATGCTGTCATCTACACCTGTTGAAGTTTCAGATAGCAGTACCTGAAGTACACTGAAATTCTTTTTCTTCAAGTGAAAGATCTAGATAATGCCACCAGGTTGCTGGTAGTTTGTACTGTATTTTTTGTCCTTTAAATTGTGCTGAAATTGCTGAACAGTGTTTCATGTAGCAAGACAGTTTCTCTTGACTAGGCAGACTGGCTCTTTGATGTATTAAGTGCTTAAATAATTTGCTTTTTATAGTAAAACTAAAAAAAGCAGTGAAACTTAGTAGTTGACTGAATTATGAGAAGGTTTTTGGGAGTTTAAATGCCACTGAAGTGAAAGAAAATGGATATGGACAAATACTGATACCATTTGACAGTAATTCTAAACACTAATCCCTTATCTTCAGTTTGTAGAAGACTATGAACCTACCAAGGCTGACAGCTACAGAAAGAAAGTAGTTCTGGATGGTGAAGAAGTTCAGATAGACATTCTGGACACAGCGGGACAGGAGGATTACGCAGCTATCAGAGACAACTATTTCCGCAGCGGGGAAGGGTTTCTTCTAGTCTTCTCAATAACAGAGCATGAATCCTTTACAGCAACAGCAGAGTTTCGGTAAGTAGTTTCTCTCACGGGCAGGAGGAAATATCTGGTTCCTATGTTGCTCTGATAACCCTTCCTAAAAGCTACAGTTCTTTATCTTTTGTCCATTACCATTTGTCAATAAAAGTGGAAATCCAACCATTTTGCTCTCAGTAACTGGTAACTTAAACCACAGTAGCCAGTTTCTGGCTCTAGTTGTCTTCATGCCTTCAACTTATGAGCACATTATGCCTGCAGCAACTTCAGGCAAATAACAGGTTCTTGGACTCTTGAAACATGCGTATTCAAGCCAATTTTCAGTCTTTGTGGATATGAAGTTTAATTATCTTAAAGCAGTACTTCTGGAATTAAGTCTGCCTTTTGGCCAGGTTTCAGACACTGTATTGCTTACTGCTCAAAGCAGGTGCTCTAAGGAAAGGAAGGATTAGCCTCCACTCTCAGGTATGGATTGGTGCCAAACAAGGGTTGGCAGCCAAGCAGTACTATTGTAGGCAGTTATATTCCTAGAAAGACACACAGTAGTAGTAAATGCTTCCATTTTTGTTCTTGGGATTAGCTGTTCCAATATAAAAATCAGCACAAGAGCAAGCACAGGAACTACTTGTGTAGTGTAAAAGGAAAAAAAGGGGTTTAAACCATTGCTCTGGTCTCAGAACTTATGTAGCCAGGTTCTTCAGGGTAAGTGTTCTAACTCTTTATTTGATAGTAGCTGTTGTCTCAGTGTAGAAGGTAATCCAGAGATTCCCTAGGACAGCTGTAAAACTTGAAGTAACACTTTCTCTATGTTTTGGCAAGTTTTAGGAGTTCCTTATGTTTGCCAGAATAAAAGCTCTTTATCAGTCTGGCCTATGTTCCCTTTGCTTCAGTGGTACAAGGTTAATGGAGTAATTAGTGGTGCAAGTGCTGGTGCTAAGGTAGATGCCTATTTCTAGGGTTTTCTTAAAGCTATGGCAAACTCCCCTCATGCTCTAGGACTTTGGTCCAGGTTCTTGGTCTATTACACTGTTCCAACAGTAGTAGGAGACTGCATAATCTTTTAAGAGGTATAAATATTGTTCTTCTGTCACATAATACTTCTGGGGCTTTGCTAGACTTCAGAAGGCTGACAGTTGCGGGGCACACAAGCAGAGCTGTTCAGCTCAGTTTGCTCTAAGCAGAGCACTTAACAGGAGCTAAACAGTTGAATTGTGATAGTACTGCAGAACTGAGTACTCGAACTGTTCCTAATATAAAATGGAGGAAAAAGTCAGCTATTGCTCACAAACCAGGAGGAAAATGAGACACTTGAAAGTACGCAGCCTGGGTTTTGGCTTGTGTGCGTAAGTAAAATATAAGGTTAAACCCAAGGCTTAAGGCTTTGGATGAAAAGTTGTTGGAGTGTTTATCTTGGCAGTTTGTGGGGTTTTTTTTGTCAGACTTCTGTAACTAGGCTAACTGTGTGTTGGTTCAAGATTCCAGCACAACAAAACAATGAGAAAGCAAAGCTAGCCCTAGAAGAACCTAAGAGCTTTTAGGTGGAGAGTGTCCTACTTTTCAATGGTTCAGAAGTAAACAAATAGTGAAATTAGTTAGGCTGACAAGCAAGGACCAACTCCATGGAAAACTGTTCCCCAGGAAGGAGGGGAGAACGGGTAGTATGAGTCATCAGCATCACAGACTAAACTGCAGGTTGGTATTATTGATCCTCTAGCTTCCAGTATTCTCAAACTATGAGAAAGTTGAATACTGAACGAACTATGGGTTTGTCTATAAACCCTAGCTCTCCTGCTGATGCTATGTATTCAGTGTTTGCTTTTGGTGCCTCTGTAATCTGAAAATGTGTGAAAGTACAGCTGAATTCAACAGCAGATTGCCTGCTTCAGTGTTAACACTTTTAGATTCTCATGTACTCTACATACATCCAGTTGTTTTGTGGATGGACTGTGCAGCCATCTGAAGCAGTGTGGTTACTCAGTGGCCTGAGGGGGTGTAGCACCATGTCCATGTGTAGTTTGGCTCTTGTTCATAAACAAAATTAAGTAATCTAAAAATAACTTTAGGATGGGTATGGTTCTTCTAGCATCCTAGATGGACAGCAGCATGTGTCAGTCTGGTTTCAACCTGTGTTTTACTCTAATAATAGCACAGTTTTTTTTGAGACTGACATGCGGCATATGTCAGCTCCTGGATGCTGATAGGTCCCTTTAGAATGACAAAGGATGGCTAGTTTAGTGCTGATGGTTCAAATATTTTCCTGGAGTCTTTGAAGGAGGAAGGTTGCTAGCATTCTAATTCAGCACTGTTCAGTAACTATCCTTTGTGTGAAGTTTAGGTAGCTGTATGAATGATGTCTGCCAGCTACTTATGCTATTCCTAACCTCCTGTTTTGGCAAAGCCTTGATGTTGCCCAGACCTGTATTGATGTGGAACATAGACTGGAAATTTAGGATTGTGACTGAATGCAAATGTGAAACTTGTGCTCTTTTCCTCATTCAGACATAAACTCCTGTTGTGAGTTGCACTTCTGCCATACAGCTCTTCTTTATTAGAGCCTAGTTAGTAAAAATACTAAATGGTAAAACTGCCTTCTTGGAAGTGTGAGGCTTTTATTAGTGTAAAGCCCATAGCATTAGCATGTTAAATTTGAAGTAATTTTAAAGTGTGTGTTCAACTGTTGGGAAATGTACTCTTAAATACTGTTGTAAACACTAGTAATGTGCAGACCACTTGATCTGCTCCTGATAAGGGTGAGGTTTTTGTTGTTACTACTAACACAGATATTTTCATTTTCAATACCTGATGCATTAGGGAACAGATCCTGCGTGTGAAGGCTGAAGAGGATAAAATCCCTTTACTGGTAGTGGGAAACAAATCTGACTTGGAAGAGCGCAGACAAGTGCCTGTAGAAGAGGCTAGAAGTAAGGCAGAGGAGTGGGGTGTGCAGTACGTAGAAACCTCTGCCAAAACTAGGGCGAATGTAGATAAGGTAAGACGAATGACATCTGCTCAATTAGATCATTATTACTTGTTTAATAGCTGAGTAACTAATTCTTCACTCTTGCTAGAACAAAAGCAAATCCACAGTTGGGCTTCTGAAAGCATAGATTATCAAAATGAATGAACTTGCTGGAATACGTACACTTAAGCAAATACCTAGCTTAGAGGAGCCAGAGACCTGGTACAAGTTAATGTTATTTTCTTGTTTTAACTGTTTGTACCTGAACCAATAGTTTTCCAATAGTACATTGGGTAAACGGGTTTAAGGATTCCCTGAAATATGTTATTTTTTTTATAGGCTATGTTTTATTATAACAGCAGTAAATAGCAAGCTATAGACACTTAGGAGTTGTTCTCCCTTTGCTACAAAACTACATATGGTGTGGCTAATGTTAAAGACTTCATGCTTTGTTTTCTGCCAAGACTATTTTGAATCATGACAAGAACTTTTCTTTCTCTGTCCCTGTCCTGTTTTGACTTGTCCATGTCTGTCTACAACAGTCATTCTCAGCATGTTTCTGTGGCTGGTTTCTTGCATAAGGAGCAGTGGGAGGTTATTCCAGAAGAAATGATTATGAAGTGTTTGCCCAGTAGGGAAAAATCAGTTTTAAGCCTCCCCTTCATTCTGTGTGTAGTGGGGGCTTCTTGAAGAAGAGGATGTTTTTTACTTCAGAAATCTGTAGAAGATGGTCTGAAATTACTGTTGGGCCCCCTAAGGACTCAAAGGTGTGGCTTGGTAATCTGCATTTGTTTAAAGATTACAAATTGTAAGCAGTTTTCTCTTTTTGGCCAAAGATACTTGCAGCTGGCTGTACTCTTAAGTTCTTGTAGACAGCTTCCTGTTCTTCTAGCCTGTATTAGTTTACTAATGGAAATGCTGTTGGTGCATAAGTTATCTAGTACAAACTCATTTGTCATTCTTGGTTAAAGCAGTTCATATGAAACTCTTGACTTGAGACCTTTTGGTTATAAAGGACATGGTATGATTTAAATTTGGTAAAGAACCATTCTGATTTGTGGAATGTGACTAGAAGGTCAGATTGTCAGGTGTATAAACTGGGTGGTGTAGTAAAACATGAATACTTAGACTTGCTTTTGCCTATAAGCTGTCTCATATGACCAGAAAATGCTTAGCCTGTTTTATACTTAAACTAGTTTTCTCATCTATTGGGTTTAACAGCAATGTAGGTGTGTCTGGAGTGTGCTAGCATGGTGTTCTAGACTTGCTTTCATAGGTCCTCTCTAGCTAGGTTATGTGATGTACTTGTTATTCTCTATAAGCACTGTTTTGTGTATCTTAAGACACTATCAGCCATTGTGATGATTGTGCATTGACACTGTAGCACAATAATAAAAACCACCTTAAGAGGGTTTTGAATGATAAGCTATTCTATTTCTGATCAGTAGAGTGGTCTTGTTTCCAAGTATCAAAGACCTGTGTGGTTCCCCATGTAAAACAAGCCTGACTCTATAGAGTGACACTAAGCTCTTGTTCTGTAATCCTAAAAAGAATTTTTCTCAATAACTCTCTACAGTAAAACAACTGTTGTATCTTAAGTGATACATACCTAGACATCAGGTGTACAGGGTAGAAATCAGCTGGAGTGTTGCAGAAAACATCAGAGTAATGACCTCTGAATCTTGTAATATAGTCTGGGAATTTTCTGTGCCTGACAATCACTTGAATGTTGCAGCTTTTTAATTATAAACCAGGCAGAATACTACTCGGCAAACAGTGTGTTTGTAACTACGTGGAAAGGACTGGACTAAATGCTTTGCGTAGTTAGCAAGAGGGATTTGCCTGGAAATGTTTGCTAGGCACAGGCAAATGTTCTCATGAACTCTGAATGCTACTTTTGTGCAAGACTGTTATTCAATAAAAGCTCTTAAAATGGGGCTGTTAAATGATTTGGTAGCCAGGTGAGATTGTCCTCCTTCTTGCCACTGCTTGACATGCTACATGATTCTGATGTTGTTTGTCACTGCAATTTATGTCTAAACTTGCTTCTTCTGTATTAAGTACAGTATGGTGCTGCATCTTTATTTGCTGCTGAATACATAGTTTTACCTGTTTTCTGGTGGCAGATCTTATTTAATGTGTCCTTATTTTTCCCTCCTAGGTATTCTTTGATTTAATGAGAGAAATCAGAGCAAAGAAAATGTCAGAAAACAAAGACAAGAATGGCAAGAAAAGTGGCAAGAACAAGAAAAGCTTTAAAGAAAGATGTTGCTTACTGTGATGCTTGGGAACTGTAAATATCTATCTACAGGTGGCATGGATAAGATACCACTAAGGATATAGGGCTGGATTCATGAAAGGAAGTCTGTATTGACTCCCTTATCTTTTGCTTTGCATATCACACCTTCAAAATGTGAAAACAGAACTTCGAAACCGTTTCTGGTATCCAACAAAACCTATGCCTACTTAAACTGAAATGGGGTCCGTCTTCCCAGTGTCTTTCAGAACTACAGTCCTTCTGCTTGGTTATATAAAGTACGTTCGTATTAACTTCCTAGTTTACTCTAATGTTTCTCTTGAACCTCTTCTGGCCTTAACAAGCACAGCTGTTCAGGTTCAAACTTTTTTTCCCCACTGTTGCTGCCCTCCTTGATGGTTCAAACTGCAGAAAAGTTAGATGACATCTGCTAAGGGTTTTTGTCTCCATCTTCTGTTAGATGTCACTGATATTTCTTACACTGAAATCTGCTGGCTTCCTTCCCACACTCCATGTAAGAAATAGCAACTGACACTTGAGTCAACTCAAAACAAACTTCCTTCCATGTTCTGTTAAGTCAATACAGCATTCATGAATCAAGCCTATGGACTCAATTCAGACTTATTTAGGCAATGCAAAAATTGATATTTAAATACTGGCTAGATGTATTCCCCGCTGGTCTGTCTTCTCATCCTTAAATCAGTGGTATAGGGTGAGAAAATGACTGTAATCCTTTTGAAGAAAGGAATATTATCACCATCTCCTTTAAAGGCTGTCCTGGGTTTCTTCCATGTATTGTGGCTAGACTCAATCACACTCACTCTACATCCATCATCCTTCCCCTCCCTGGTACTGGAATAGTGAAAATCGGTGTTGATTTCATTGTTTTGTTTATATTGGAACGCTTGCGATCATGTTGGAAAAGTGGGAACCTCTGCATCTGTCTCTTGTCTTGCTGAAGATGAAAACTTTGAGTAAGGATGGGTCACATCACACAATCATGACTTGGAATAGGTGAGGCTTACATGCTACCTCTCAATGATGAGCTGGCTAGTGAGTTGTATGGTGTCAAAGCAAATGAAGTTAAGCAGTTGCCATGTCTGTTACTCACTGTTAATTTTATATGTACTGTTCCTGATGCACAGCAACCTAGCACATGGAGATGCATGTTGAGCTTTGCTGTCAGTTAAGCAATGGTGGTCATGTATTGATCAACAAAAAACAGCCTAGAAATGGAAGAAAAGTGAACTGAGCTTTCTGATGCAGTTTAAGTGCAGTTGCCAAAAAAATACTTCTGTCACTGTTGTGGAAAGTAACTGTCTGTGATTGTGCAGTCTCTTAATGAATTATGCCTATCTTCTATTTTGAAGGAGGAGAGAGACTTAAAGTAGTGACTGTATCTTGCCTGTTAACTGGATGCTTAAAACTTGGTGAAAGGAATATGCTGTGTGGCTGTTCAGTGAAGCACACTGCAGCACTAAATTAACAAATGCTGTTTCTTTTTGAGGTGAAGGATTAGCAAATAGTGTTCAGTACTTAGTATTGTAATTGGAGGTTGAAAAACATTTTTTAACATGTACTAGATTGCTTTTGTGCATTCCACTTCTGAACTTTGAAAAATAAGATATGTTAGATATCAGAACCTCTATTGGTCTGAGGTTTCACAGGGACTTAATGCAAACTCATTGTCTTCCATAACTAGTTCAACTTGTCAGGCAACTCATTGGATTGGGGAAACTGTACTAAATAAAAGGTGCTGTAATTGTCATTCTTGTCAAGTTAAATTCCTTCTTTGTTAATGTTATCTTGTATGTGAAGAAAGAATGGTTAACCAATTCTGGAAATACTTATCTTTGAACAGTGTAATCAATTGGTATTACAAAGCCATCTTGACAATACAGTTTTGAAGCAGAGCCTGGGAGCCTGCTGGCTTACAGAAGTTGTTGTTTGAGCTGTTTCACCTATGTCTAAAGCCTAAGCACTTAAAGGGACACTTGGAGCTATAGCACTTTGCTAACAAAGTTTCCTCTTCAGCTTCCATGGATAAAGTCCATTTTTGAGTGCACATTGTATATACAGTAAATGAATGTCTGCTTCTGGAGGAAGGCAACTCATTTAGGTTTGGCTTTAGTTGAAACCTAAAGGTTAAGTCCTTAATTAACCTAAAGGATAAACAACAGTTGAGTTCACCATTACAAGCTTATCTAGGTCAAGCCCCTCTGAGGCGGATTGTAAAATGTGTCTAACAAAACTGAATAAGCTTTCCTTGCTATATGAATAATGGACTCAGCAAAGCTCACAATGAGCAGCTCAGCTGTATTGGCTCAAGAGACTTGTGTGCTTTGACCTTTGATCTTAGTCTTAAAGTACCTGACAGTATTTGATAGGACAGATGGACTTCTACTTGAAACAGTGAGGTGGCTGCTGCTGCAGTGATTCTTACAGTCCATGTGCTGTTCTCACTCAGGTTACCTTTTTTTTTTTTTTCCCCAGTTGATAAAGCTCCACCACTGAGGTGGACTTACTTGGAAGAAGGTGCTTGCTGTTCCATGGCTTGATATTGCATCTCTTCAGTGTTCTGTGCTTGTCACCTTTTCCCAGAAAGATCAGGCCTGGAGACTAAATACAGCAGCTTTTCAGCGTTCCTCTTCTGTGCTTGTGGCAAACTTCAGTTTAACTTTCCAGTTACAGCTGAAAACTTGATAGCAGAGGTAGCTGCCTTGTTTACTTCGTAACAGTGGGCAACAAGCATTCTGACTTGTACTGGGAAGGCAACAAAACTGCTCCCCAGACTGGAATCCTGTTGCCCCCAGCTCATGGTGGAAGTGCCTGAATGCATGCCTTTCTACATAGGGGCAATACAATTTGAGGGTCCTTGAGTGACTTCCAGGTGTGTTTCACTGGATGTCAATGGACTTCAGCATCAAGTGAGTTGACTACAGTGAATAAAAAAAAAAAAAGGCACAGAAGTACTTCCATTGGACTTGAGGGTGTCCTGTGAGTGGAGCGAAGGGAGCTTTGGCTTCTAATCTAAATGAGTTCTTGCAGATCAGGTACATCAAACAAGGAGGCCTTTGGCAAGAGGGTGGGTGTGTGGCTGCATGCTAGCTGTGCTGTGTAGCTGAGGCAACTGAACGCTGTATTTAAGGTGATGTATTGTAGCAGCATTTGCATGTTAGGTAATTGAAGAGCAAGACTTTTCTTCATCAGTGTAATGTGCTCTTACATCTTTCTGGAGCGTGGCTGTAGGCAAGTAACTGGATATTTGAAGCTGGAGGTCATGCAAGACTTGACTATGCACTTCCACTTAAGCATTCAAATATTTTTCTTGCATAATAGCTTAACAAAGTCAGGGAGCTGTTTACTGCTATATGCAATATTCCATATATGGCTTAGCTGCAGGTATTCAAGTGCTCCAGTCTTCTGAGCAAACATCTGAGACAAGCCTCCATTATAATGGGGGCTAAGCCATATGAAAAAAAAAAACAGATTAAACACCAGGACTGCAAAGGCAGACCTCTCTCCTTTTTAGAGGAATATCTCTCCAGATGAGAGTACAGATGCAGCATGAAGTGCATCTTCAAGGACTTGTGCCATACATGTTCTGTACAGACTAATATGCCTTTACTGCAATTTCAGGGCTAACTATTGGCTTGATGAAGAGAAAGATGTATGCATACACTTACTGGGCATTAAACTTCAATAAGATGTTAATAGCCATCTGAAGTTCTAGTTGAATCCTATCTGGCTAATACAATGTTCAAGAATGCTTTAGGTCTAAGGCAGAAAGCTACAATCTGAAACAGAGTAAGAGGTTGGGGGGGAGTGCATCTAACTAAATGCTCGCCAAGATCTTTTCTTAAGCTTTCCGAAGTGTTAACCCAGTACTTGGGGCTGACAGGCCTATCAATTCTTGCTCAAAAAGAAGATACTCTTTATTAATTCAACTTGGAGGTTATGTAGACTGAGGCTTTCTTTAATTGCTACAAGCATATGTTGCAATGTTCACCTCTTGTTGACTTTAGTTGGGAGAAGGAGGGAAGAGGAACAAAAAGCCATAATTTTCACTGTAATCTCCACACTTCATGGGAATGGCAGGTGTTCCTCTTGAGAGGAGAAGGTGTTATCTCCTAACACTGAGAAGGAGGTTTAGTGTAGAGGAAGTGATTGTGATGGCAAGATTTAATAAAACTGCCTCTAAACTATGTATGCTATACTATACAATGTAAATTCTCATTTTTTTCCCCCTTACGTATCTTCAGAGCTTTGTCTCTAACTTGCACAAACATTTTTAATGTCTATAAAACTGGTCACTTTTCATTATCATGCTAATACAACTGATTTGTATTACTATTGATAATAAAAAGAAAAACAGGCATAATATTTGTTTGTTATTGATTTCTACAGCATTCTAAAAGCATGTCTAATCCCCAAATTCTTGAACCAGGCAACTGCTGACTTTCAGTGTCTGGAACTAACCTTTGTATCAACTCTAACATGATTATATTACAGGCTGTGGGAAGGGAGGGGAGGAGGAGGTGGTGGCTGAAGACCCCATCATTGGTTTTCTGGAAATGCTTCTGAACTGGTACAATAGTTTGATTCATTCATTAGTTAATTTTCCACAACTTAATTGGATCAGACAGCTTGTATCTTGTATCAACTGTGTAAGTGACAGGGTTGCTTTCTTCTTCAGTCTTGTGGCTCAAATAACAGAATAAGCAAGACTTTGGAAATATTGATCCTTAGTTTTCTGAGTGTGCCAGACTCCATCCCCTGTGTTGGTTTGTGATGAACAAGCTGCCACGGAGAAGCTGATATGCCTCCAAGGCAGGATGGTTCAGGACAGACTCACTGCACTGTTATGCCCCTTAATTTGGAGTGGCATAGAAATGGGATTCACAGTAAACTTTGCGTGCTGCAGTTTCTGCTGCCACTGCTGTACAAGTTGGAAGAAGAACATCCCCTATCTGATGACTTCTGGCCAAGGATTACAGCAATTTACATAATCTTGTTTACATGGTGCCTGCCTGGTGTTTGTCCTGTATTTCAGATCGTCACGGTGGTTTACATAGCTCTCCTTTCCAGTGAAGACTTTTTTTTTTAATATTCTGCAGCAGAGAAAGGGTAGTGTGAAAAGTGTTGTGTAGGAGGCGGGAGAAGGTTCTGAGCACAGCTGTGTTACATGGCTGTACCCAAAGCCCAGAACGGTACCTCTTTCTTCGGGTATTCTGTGGATGTTTGTGAGGAACAGGCCTTTCTTAAGTTGCAGCAGGATGGAACTGGAGAAGGGTTGCACATACATAGCTTGGCTTCTGCCTCCATGCTCGCCTGTGTTCTGCCCCAACCAGAGCACTCGGCTAGTGTGGCTCTGTGTGCTAAATGCTTTGAGGATTCATGGCATGGTACAGGCACCTCTTCCTGAGAACTGTTGGCTCCATCTTGTGGCTTTAAGAGTTAGAAGCTCTACCATTGAGAGGGGCTGCTCAGCATGCTCAGGCGAGCATACGAGTAGCTGCTATTAATCTGGTACCTGAATTACACGTAGAAATCCACACTAACCAGATTCTTCTGTTCTTGTTGCTTTGCTGTATGAGTCTCTCATGCAGTAGGAGACCTTGTTCTAAATTAAAATTTTCCTTTTGCATGCAAATGCTGATGTTAATTCTTCCCTAAACATTCTAGTGCGCAGCAGAACACCCAATTTCTCATGAGGATGGTGGCTTTACGATTTCTATGGCATTAAACCAGTTTGCATTGCAAGTATAAGTTTGTTCTGCTCACTGAGCACTGATTTGCATGCCAGAAAGAATACTTATTGTTCCATGGGACTGTGCAGTACTTCACAAAACATTTTGTTTCTAAGGGTGACTAAAGATGCTGGGTTTTCTTTGAAATACAAAGCCTTAATTGGGGATGGGGGGGCAGAATATCCTATTTAAAAACCTTTTTTTTTTTTTTTTTCTTCTCTTTTTTTCCCCCTCTGCCTCTCAGGCTCTCCTCCCCCCAAACTACTTAGTGTCTGATGTGGGAATAGGATCTACTAGGGAAATACACCAGCAAATGGCCCCTTAAGCCTTGTAAGTCCAAAGGGGGTTGGAGGTAAAATGCTGAGGTGAGACTGGGACCGCATGCTCTGCACTTGCCTTCTTGATAAAGCTGATTAATTTCCAGAGTTTACAGTAAGTTCCCTTCAATGAGCTTTGTTACTTGGCTTTGAGGCAGAATCATGTTTTTGATATAATCAGAGTTTATAGAGTTTGTTTTTACAGTCTAGCATTTGGGGTATCGGAGGCTTTATGCATGTTGGCTTCATAGGCCAAATACCAGAAATCAAGGACAAACTTGTGCATACATGTAGCATTAAGAGACAAGGAAAGTTACTCCCTACTGTTTAATAGTGCTCTGTTTTTGTTTTAAAAGGAAAACATAACAAACTGAACTTGCTGTTTGGATGAGTGTTTCTCAACCTGTGGTCTGTAAAGAGTGCTCTGTAACATGATTACCCTCCCCACAAAATGACGGTGTTATACTTCTATAGGTGTAAACAAGGAAAACAACTGTGGACTGGGGGAAGGAGTAATTATCTAGAAAATAGCCAAATTCTTTCTTGCTTCTAAATGAAAAGCATCATGGCAACATCGCCCAGGATAGCCTGCAGTTTTGCTCCTAAAAGTTTGTCTGGCTCTTCAGTTTTAGAAAGGCTGATGAGAACCTGAGAGAGATGGTCATGGTCAGACACAGGTCTCCCTGACAGAAGTATCGTTGCCCAGGATGACAGGACTCCAAAATCAGAAGTTAAAACTTTGTTTCCTGCTTGGAAGAGGGAGCTATAAAAAAAAAAAAACAAACCCAAAACTACTAGGTTGTTGAACAAATGCCTGCAGGGCGCGGACTAAGTGTTTGATTTTAAAAATGGCTATTCTTCTAATTAGTGCCCTGGTCATGGGTGTGGAAGAACCTCTTTTACTCTGGGGTCTCCATTTTCATTTCTTTATAGGCCTGCTTGGTTCTTTGGCCTCGGATGTTTATCTTTACCCCTAGGGTTTCAAATATTCCTAGTCCTACTTGGGTTCAGACAGTTTAGCTAAACAGTTTACCTTCTTTCCTTTCACTCCTGGTGACTCCAGTTAAGTACTGAGTAGTGCCGCTGGATGACAGGCGCTTGCATCCCCAACTACGGTCAGCTGCCCTGTTCCAGCTCTGAAGACTGCAAGATGAGGGACGGTGAATGAGACTCTGGGAAGAACAACTACCCACAGAAGGATTCTGAGTACTAGGAGACCTGAAAACTTCAGACTTTGCTAACGAGAGCTGCTTCCTACCTGAGGAACAGCAGCAAAGTATGCGATTCACCTATTCCTGCAGCCAGGTTAGAGCTTTCTTATGTGGTACCTTGAGTAAATCCATTTGGGCAATGATGGTAGTGCAGCAAATGGTTGTGGGGCAGGGGGTAGCACTGTGCCTGTTTCAGGTTGTTTTGATTTCCCCCCCCTCCTGCCAGAAACAGCATGGAGGGAGGAGGGCAGGCAGAGCTTCTCCTGCGTGGGAATAAAGGCCACGTTTGTAGCTTTGCCTCAGGAGCTTGAAAACCGTAAGTCAGGCCTCCAAAACTACATTTGGTTTAGAAATAATGAGATGCTTTAGAAAATGAACTTGGAGTTCTTTTTCACAGTCTTTTTGTTTCCAAGCCTTTTGAGTGCACTTGCTTCATGTTTGCAAGCTTGCGTTCTTCAACAATGATGGTAGAAGTATTTTTTTTTTTTCAGTGAAAACAAAGATGTTCTTATGCTTGCTGATTCCAGCACCTGGGGCATAAATTTTCAAATATTGTGGCATGTGGAGAGGAGTGGAGGCAGGACACACAAAACACTCAGCTTTAAGCCCTGTTTCCGCTGGATCACCATCCTCCGCAGTAGGAATCTGAAGGATTGCAAAAGCTGAAGCATAAGGACCCCTGTTGGTGGTCCCAGTGTCTGTCTTGGCGGCTTGCCAGGAGCCCAAGGGATGCACTTAATTTTCTTTATTCATTAGCATATTTTTAATCAAACCCATCAAACCACAATGTTTCCACATGTCTCTCCCATGGCAGATGAACAAAAATAGGTCAGTACTCAAAAGTACCTTTAACACACTACAGTTCTGCAGTTCGCTCTTCTGCTATTGTGGCAGTTGGGGGACAGCAACTGACCTGTCCTCTGCACATGGTGAAAACTTGTGATGGAGAAGACTTCACTTCTTTCCTGAAAGAGGAAAGCACTTGGAGTTTGTCCATGGTACAGACCGGTTTCCATCCGCTGCCCAGTCAGAGGGCAAGAAAAGCTGCATCTGAATCCTCTCCAACTTAGCTTCAAGTTTATGGCATTTGTTTAATGCTAATTTCTAGTGAATAATCAAGCAGGTGCAATGTCCAGGGCTGAATTCCCTGGCCCTAATGAAGTTTCAAGACTGCTTACACCTAGTTTAATAATAGGCTTTTTACATTCTTGTCACCTGTAACCTACCTTCATATACCTCATGCTGCCAACCCATCTCTAGCCAGGCAAGGAAAATGTTGCAGTGTTGAGATCATGTTCACACTTGCAGCTGAGACGTGTCTTGCCTTGTTTCTTATCTCTGAATTGTTCATAACAAGAGCTAAGTAAAAATTACTCTTCATGTTTTTTACATGAGCTTTCAAAGTTGGTTACAGTGTTCTGGGTGGGGTGAATATTGCATCAACACCAAGTTAAAACTTATCTTTTGTTCTTCTTTTTTGGAAAGAAATGGGGATACAGGTTCCAGGGAAACAGTCTTCCCCATGAGTCAAAAATCGGGTAAAGTCCAAGGTATTAAATAGGTTTGGAGCATTTGAAATGCGTGTCTATGACAAAGGGATGTACGCTTTGCTTTCTGGTCTCTTTCTTCCTTCCTAGGACTCTGAGTTAAATAACTTGATGGATACCTATCCTGAACGTAGAAATTGGAATGGGCTCGCAGCCCGTTCCTAGCTGTGGAAAAGCTAAGGAAGCGAAAGGTGAAAAGCTCTGCAGCATCCAGGC
>NW_009648925.1:5075629-5085517 GCF_000708025.1 Charadrius vociferus | reverse complement strand
ACCCCAGACAGGCTGCAGCAAGTGACACATGCACGGAGCGGCTCCTGCTTCCCTCTGCTGCCGGCAGGCTTTCCCTTTTGGCTGTCACGGGCTCCTTTGTGGTTTCTCTTGTTTTGGGAGCTAACCCAAGGGGTGAGGGTAGGAAAGGTATCTTAGCAAGGTTGTGAATTTTGGCTTCCTAGTTAAAGGTGCTAGGCGTGTATTTTTGTGTCAGAAGCCGAAAACCAGAGTATAACCTCTAAAGCTTGGAAGTCCGTAGTGAGAAGATGAAGTCTTCTCTGCTATGCACTGGGTGGACTCTGCTAAATAACAAAACACCCCAGCCATGGGAATGGGGACCTGTTTACTCCTTCCTTGTTGCATGCCTGTAATAGTTCACAGCTGCAGTCCTGTTGTGGGCAAATACTCTGCTTCTATTTACTTTTCTATTCATTTAGCTTTTCCACTTCTGCTGTAAGAACAGTCTCCATTGACTGCTATCAATCACTTGTTTACTTTCAAGTCTTAATACATACAGTTAAGTGTTTGCCTTGTCTAAATCCACCCTTACACCTGTGTTCTTCTGTTGTTCTTTAACAGCTACTGTTAAACAAATTCAGCCCTGTTACCTAGACAGAAGAAAAGTTACAGCAGGACCAATTTTGCTACAGGCTCAATCCTGCAAGTTTGTTTGTGCCTTGTCACTTAGAGAGGGGGAAGAGTCACTTGGCAACTTTAACTGGTGATCTCTCTGCTCTCCTGTTTTGCCCACTCTTTGGGCAGACCTGGATCTGTACAGGGTTTATCATGCAGTGATTTGAACTCTGGGGGAACTCCATCTGCTCTTGCTTTGTGGACTGCTAGCATGGCAACAGCAGCAACACTTTGGTTTGGGGGAAGCAGACTTACAGAAGGTCTTGGGCATCACTGTGGAGTGTTGCAATGCCCATTCTTGGCAGCCACCACAACCTGCAGATCTTTGCCTTTCTTAGCGAAGCTTCCTGCACCACGCACCACCTCAAAATGGCAGCCACCGAACCCAGGAGGCTGCTTTGCTGCCTGAGCAAGCGATGAGGAGCACAGCTTCTTAAATCTACCTTGCCTGGGGGCTGAGGATCCCTTGGGCTTCACAATTTAGGCTCTCTTGGCTTCCTTCCAGGAATGGAGCGTGGGTCCGTTCTTGCAAGGGCAAGGCAGGGTGGTTGGCAGCGCGGCGATGTTTTGTATACACTACGCGTAGCGCTCAAAAGGCTAGTGCTGAACACGGGGAATTTCACATGGCTCAATTCCCTTCTGCCGCAGGGAGTGTGTATGTCTCCCCTCCCAGCAGAGTGCACTTCCCAGGGTATGCTCTGTGCCAGGGAGGGGACTGCCTATGTCCTCTTAAAGGTAGCCTCTTGTGGATTGGGTAGTTCCAGATGTTTTGGCTAGCAGGGTGGGAAGAAGGGAGGCCTGGCCTTGTGCCTCTTTGAACTGTCTACCTAGAGAGCTATATGGGATCGTGTTCCCTTAGGTCATGCACCAACTCAACTGGAGGCTTGAAGAGTGCTCCTGTCCCAGCATCACCCCATAGCCTGCTCCTTCTGAGGAGACCTGACCTGCCTCTCATGCTCCCTGGGAGTGTTGTCAGGCAGGGAAGGGGACTGAGCCCAGCTCTTCTTTCATGAACCATTGGACTACTGACTAAATTAAGGTACGAATAAAAATAGCCTACGCCCATCCCCTCCACCCACCTTGAGCTCTTTTAGAAAAAAGGAAGAAAAAAAATATATTTATTGCTGCATTTTTGGACACCTAATCTGGAAGGTGGGCAGACTGAAAACACCTGCTGCACTGAGTCTTTAGGGAAGAAAGTCAGAGATGTTCATCCAGTCATTGTAAGACACAAGTCTGAGATGGATGCTGCAGGCTTTACAAGGCTCAGAGGCTATTGGCTTGCCACTAAAGCCAATGACAGGCACCTGGGCATCTTGAACAGATCATCGTGGGAGTCACTATCCTATCCTATGCCCGAGGTTTCTTCACATTTTGCTATGACATAAGTGATTTTAACATATAAAGTCAATTAATGGGAGCAGGAATTTCAGTGTCGGTTAAAATCACAGATTTGAAGTTGCAATAGCAGAAGTTGAATAAGGCAAAGCTGTGTCTTCTGTCTCCTTGAGCTTTTTTCTTGACCTGCGTGCACAACATGGTTTGCGCTGGGAGTGAGAGGGAGCGGACATACAACAAACATTTCCCCAAAGCGGAAACTCATTTCTTATGAGATTTGTCCAAAAGTAGTTCATCATGCTGTGGTCAATTTACTTTGTTGCCATCCAGGAAGTACGGGTAAATAGAATGCAATCTTACTGGTGATGTTAAACAAAGTATTCCTTTCCATTGTGACTGCCCACCATTGGCATCTCTAGTGTCCATTTTGTGGTAGGGGAAATGCTCTGACCCAAGCGACACCTAAGAAAATGAAGCAAGAGCATCATTGCAGTGTGAACCGTTGTACCTAATGCTTGCTGTTTGTGCCATGATAAGGAGACTATCTTCCCACCACCACCACTATAAGGGTTCTCTGATGCTTAGATAATTTAGTCTCTTAAATTTCCATTAACCCTGACATCTGGAAAGAGCTGTGGCTGTACAAAATACCATCTATTGCTAATTCTTTATACAGACACAGAACCTCTCACCCTGAAGGACCAGACCCCTTGAACTCTGGACCATGACTACCTTCCCATTCCCCTCAAAAGGCCACAGTAAATGAGCTCTTCTTAGAGAAGTCCAGCTGTGTGATAGCAGCTGCTGCCTTATGCTCCCCTAAAGGGAAAGTGGGGCCTGTTTTTGGGTGTGATGGGACCAACTGGCCGCAAGCCTTGCGTTTTGTCTGTCTCAGTGCCCTTCCCTGCTCTTGGAGAGGTGGCCCTGCAGAAGAGGGTCCCAAAGGATGTGCAGCAGCCAAATACAGCCTCTGCTGGAGGGAAAATTTGTGTGCAATTCAGAGCAAGTACCACTTTACAATAACCTCTAGTAAAGACAAGCTGTGGAGAATAAAACAACTAATTGGGTCTGCGTCGGGATGCTTTAGTACCCATGCTGAAATTTGGCCAAGGGAATGAAGCTCACACCTTTCACTGCTGCACACAAATAAACCAATATTTCCAAGGGATCTTTCACAACCAGCAATGGTAAGGATTTATCACGCATAACATCCAAACCTGAACACACCTGGCTCTGGTATGGGATCATTGGTGGTTGTTTTTTGTTTTTTGTTTTTTTTTTAATATTCCATTTTCAGCTGGAAATTACTGATGTGACCAAAGTCCGATTCCCTTCAGCAGTTTCTCCCTTCCTCCCCCCACCTTTTCGCACTCCCTGATGTTTTTTGGTTTTTTTTTTTTTTTTTAATATTCCATTTTCAGCTGGAAATTACTGATGTGACCAAAGTCCGATTCCCTTCAGCAGTTTCTCCCTTCCTCCCCCCACCTTTTCGCACTCCCTGAGGTCTGACCATCTGGAAATCCTCCTCCACCTCTTCATCATGTGTGAATTTCCACCTAGGGCTGAAAGTGTCACTGTACTAAAGTGTGATGCATTAACACATTGAGGCAGAAAGCAGAGGGGAGTTGGGGATTATAACACTTCATGACCCACTCCGCAGTCGCTCTATGATTTAATCATCTTTATCAGCTTGTATCCTTTTCTTTGTATCCCTGTATTTTCCCTGTATCCTTTATTAAAATATTCCCATAATTTAAAAAACCCAAACTCTTCACAAACAAGTAAAGTGCAGCACCTTGTCTTGAGAGTAGGATCAACTGAAAAAGGCAAATGTCTCGAGGAGAACATGCCTCGCTCAAGCAAGCTGTGGGACCTAGGTTGCTCTTTCTCAATGAAGCTCACTAATCATCCACATCTCCTATTGCACATTGCAAACTTAAGGTTCTTTCCTGCCAACCCTCATGCACATGATCTGAGCAATTGTAACTTTTTTTTTTTTATATATATATATATATAAAGCTTAAGCAGTAATAATTTTATCTTGTGCAGAAATGAAACCAAGACCTGCAAACTATGTGCCATGTTGGTTTATCTTTTCGGCAGAGGGGAATGGAAAATTCACCACCTTGGAAGTCAGTTAGCTGCCTAGCCTTCTTCTAACTAAATACTGAGCCTTATTATGCTTCAAATAAATATATATATATATATTTCTTTTGTGGCTTGGTTGCTGTAATCATCTTGGATGTAATAATGTTACTAGCCTCAGGGCTATATTTATTAAGATTTTAATTTAAAATCTTTCTGTCCTTCAGCATTTAAACAGAGGAAAACCCCATCTGGAGTAGCCAAAAAAAAAAAAAAAAGTTTCATCCTTTTCTTTTTCATGAGTTCCCCTCCCCTAGGCCCTCTCTCTCATCTTTTAAGTAAAAAAGCTAGAACAACGCGCTTTCCTGTTGTAGCTCTGCACCCTCCTAACACTTCAGTACCTGTGTAGGTTTGGTAGACCCAATGCCTACTAATATGATCCATGTGCTCCTGTTCTTGCTGTTTGTTTTCTTATCCTTGTACAATAGTACCAGTGTATTTCACATATTATTTCCACATACTATGATTTATTCTTAATAATGCTCTCGGTAAGGATCTAAACCACAGCAATAAAGGTCGGGGGGCGAGACTATTACTCAGAAATGGCAAAGAGCTGTGGAGGAGTTTTAGGGTTATTCTTCGCTAATAAGCTGCCCCACTTCTGAGGAGATCATGGCAGGGAAATAACAGAACAAGAAGACCTGCTTGTAACCTGGGGAATGAAAAATGCTCCAGTCTTAAAACCCCTTTGAGGGGATATCTCAGTCAACATCTCAGTCAAGGGGACAGCCTGCACTGTCACAGTGTATGTGCTTTTTCAGGTGTTTTGGAAGACAAAGCACCCAAGTCGTATAGAGTTTGCAATCTGTTTTGTTTTAGTCCCACTGCATATTCAAACCATTCCCTCGTAAGGGGACAGGCAGTGCTGACGTACAAATGATAAATACTGAGCAGAGCAGAAGGTGATTCAGAAAATTTTGTTAATAACCCTTTCACGTAATCTAGTAATACTGGCATATCAGTGACGTGTGGTAGCAGAGAACCTTGCTTGTAGCTAGTGCCAATGTAGCGAATATGGATGGTGAGACAGCCTGAACACGCTTGCTAGAGGCCCACAGTGGCTAAATAGCACTGGGCAAATGACTGTAAATCACATGGATCAGCTCTCAGCCGGGATAAATCCATAGAGGTCCGCTATCTGTGGCAGATCCTCCTTGCTTGAGCTGGGGGACTTTGGTGGTGTTACAGGAGCCCCTTGCTTCTGGCCCTAGCAGTGAGTGAATCAGTCAACCATATCACCGCCATCTTTAAAAACGCACTCAAATGTTCTTGTGCGAACAGTTAAACTGCACAACAGCTTTGGTTTGATATAACAAAAGACTCACGGAAACAAAACTGGACAGTTAACTATGGAAAGACGGAAAATGATTTTTGACGTACAGCACCAAGGCCATGCTGTGAGTGTCAAGCTCTATGAAAAGGATGAATTCCTGTATGCTGCTTTTCTCCGCTTGATTTCAAAGCCACTTACAGAGGGTTGAATGCCGCCATCCTCAACTTACAGCTAGTGAAAATGGGGTAGAGAAGAAGACATTCAGGCCTAAGCACAGGTCTTCTGCTGCAGCCTGTCCCACTGTAGACACTTCCTCTACATTGTGCTGCTTGCTTGTAGAAAAGAGGAGGTAGCTTATGTTCAGGTACTTGGCAAATGCCACTGATTGTCCATCATGAGATGACTCGAGCTTCTCTATCCCATTTCTCCCATGGCATTGCAAAGGTACCAGCAATATTTTGCTTCTAAGCTCCATTCAAAATTGGAGGGAAACCTCTCCGTTTTGTCACTGCCCCCTAATAATCACTGATTTTCTCAGGAGAGCTGATTTTAACATTGTTCCATCCTACTGTTCATTTTCCCGATCTATTAGATGTATCAATCACAGCTGGAGGCATAAAAGAAATGCACCAGTCGACTTCTAAATGTGTTGCCCCAGTAAGTAGCATTCAAATTATGAGAAGTCATGATTTAACTATTTTGTTTACCACTTAAATGCAGATTTTATTTTTACTCACTTTGCTACTTTGCAAGGCTTTTGGTGTGAACTTAAACAAACATGAAAATCACGTTCTTTAACAATATGTTAAAAGTGCTCACCACAAAGCAGACACTTCTTTGTTGGGCAACCAGCACAGCTTTTTTCATGTTGTCTGTGTGTCCTCACCCGCCCCAACCTATTTAGGTCAATACAGGCAACTTCAGAGGAAGTCACTGCCTGGTTATAAGGCTACAGCTTTGGACTGCAGAGGACAGACTGTGCGAGGAAAACAAGAGCACTTCTGGGCTGTCACCAAGCAGCGGACAGCTTTTGAATATCACACGGGGTATCCACCTGATGGTGTTTGGTCCCTTTACTTTGGAAATTGAAGCAGATCTCTGAACTCAGTCCCTTTGCCAAAGGGCACGCTGCTTTGTGCGGAGACCTGGCCAAGGCGAGGTACCTGCCTGCGACGCTTCACGGTGGCACACAAGATACGCCGGCGTGTCGTTCCCCACAGCGAACCTGGGAGCTTGGATGCAAGCCTTCCCTCCTGGAGCACAAAGGGGTCATTGAAGAGGACCGATCGGCCAACATGTTGCCCATAAGGCACCACCAGGTAGCTGAGGTGGAGGGAGCGGGAGTCGTGTTAAATCAAGTGCAGTGGGAATGGGAGGCTGAGGCTGTGAGCATATCTCTGCAACCCTGTACTGCTGCTTCCCCCATGTCCCCATCCTCCCTGACACTTGTGCGAGGAACTGGCATTCAGTAGGTGTTCTTTAAAACCTGTTGAGGGCTCTATTTTATTTCTCTGTGACTCATCTTCCAGATTCCTGTTGTACCTGCTTTAGATGAGGAGTTCCCAGTTTGGTCAGGTCCTTTGTTTCTGCCTGCTGTACCCCCTTTTTCCAAGTGGTGTTCAGAGTAGGACCCTTTCTTTAGAGAGAGTAAATCTCTGTTAACAGTTTTCAGTTAAAGGAACATGGGCAGGAGCAAAGAAACCAAATCAACCTTTTAGTAGCTTTTTTTCATGAGTTAGATCTACCTTTGCCAGTTCAGAAAATGTCCAGGTTGTCCAGAACAGCATTTACCTACTTGATTTTCAATAGGACTTTCCCTTCTACAGATTTACGGTGCTTATGAAACATCCTCTGATTTTGTTGCAGTTGTTTAAAAAGTATTTGTGTGAAATCAGTCTGATTACGGATACATAATTTAATCTGAGGCAAAAGAATGGCACGAATATGAATTCCAGATAGAGTGCAGCGCTCCCAGCCTGCCCTTGTAATCGTGCGTCTCAGTTTCTATGTATTTCCAGCAAGACAACCATGGCCACCTTGTAAAAAGCTCTTTCAGATACTAAGCAGAAGTATATACTTCAAGGTCTACCCTTGAAACTTCTGTGGGATAACAATGCTCTTCTGAAGTGCCATTTAAAACAGATTGCGTTTCACTACGTGCAAAAATCCCCCGTATAGATGTAGCTATATGAGCAAAAAAAAAAGTGCTTTTGCCAGTATAGCCTATTTTATTTGGGTAATGCTTGCAGAAAAAAATGCTTGTGCTAGTAAAACTTGTATTTGCTGGTTATCAAAGGAGAAGCATTTCTAGTGCAAACCGGGCCTCTTATGTATGAAGCTTTATTCAGTTCAGCCATCAGTACAGTAAAGAAAATCCTTCCTCAAAGGGATTAGTAAGATTACCTAATAGATATTATTAATGGTTTAAGAGCATAAAAGGTGCCTTGGCAATATGTGAGGGGCTAGATCCTTTGCTAGCGTAAATTGTCACAGTGCCACTGAGGGCATCATGGAAACACGGAGCAGTAAGGCAGCTGCTGTGTGCCATCGCTGTCTGCGCAGTTTCTAGAGCTTCCCAGCGGCTCAGGAAGATGCAGAGCTGTACTGACCAGTCTCCCCAAAAGCCTGGCTTCTGCATCTGCTGCCCCCTGAGATAAATGTGCATAAGCAAATATCTAGGTTATAAAGGAAGAGTTGTAGCCGTTCGATGCCTCGCAAACATGCCGATTTACACTAGCTGAGGATTTCAGTTTATCCTGATTTCATTATACTAGCAGCTTTAATAAGCACCAGATTCCAGTCATGAGACTTGATGTTTCTACAGAAAATACCCTCCAATACTGTACCCTCTCACAGCGGGGCTCCCTGGCTAACCGTGTGCTTGCCCATCAAGCACAAATCCCAGCCACTTCCTTCCCAGTTTTCCCCTGCATTTAATGTATGGAAAAGCATGACCCTGAATCAGATGAATAGCAGCCGGTTTGAGAAGGTGTGTGTGAAAATGCATCCTCACGCAGATGAGCTCAGAACAAATAGAATAGAGGGGAGGAGGGGAGGAGAGCGGCGCGGGGGGGAGTGTGAAGCTACCCTTTCCCTGATAGTTCAGCCACTGTGTGTAAGCAACAAGTTTAAGCCCAAGGGAAAGAACTGAAAGCTGAGGAGATCTTAAAATTAACAGAGCTTTATGGCTCAATCAATAGGCCATGCTGCCTGAGCAAGATTAGGAATCAAATGGCACATTTCTTTCCGTTAACCCTGTTTGCTCTCCCTGTAGGCTCCTCTGCCCGAAAGCATCTAAGGTTTGATTAAGTTCTTCTCTAGGAGGAAGGCAGAGAAAGTCCATTGTGTGAGAGCTGCCTCCAGAATGTTATTGGACACACTTTAAATAACAATACAGGTTATTAGTGTATTAGTTTGTTAGTAATTGCCAGAGAAGATAAGTCTTCCCAATATTTGAATATGCAAAATGGCTTTGGCTAACCTAGCGAGAGAGGAAAAAAAAAAGCCAAACCATGCCACTTCACTGAGTAACATGAATGAGTAAAAATCACTATATGTAAAAAAGAAAACCTCTGCCTTGTTTTACTACTAGAAAAACCTTTCCAGATTTGTTATCAGCACCAAAGACACAATATTGTCTCTCTTTGGCATTTTATTCTCACTGGGGCAATGAAATAGTCGTTTTCAAAGGGCGAGGGACTGTGTTTGCACCTATTTCTTGTTTGACAGTGACCTCTATGAACCAGTCATCACTGCTCTGCCTGTTGTTTTCTTGTTAGCTCTTTGCTGTCAAATTAATTACTGTGAAGTACTAAGCTTGTTGCATTCACGTGCTCTTATTAGCTCACAGGATGTCAGAGTGATTGGATTTTTAGCATTATTTCTTTTTTTACATTCCAGGCTTTCCATTCAAAACCTGTTACTGGCAGGGAGGAAATACTGTATCTAATGCTGATCTCCCATCAGGGTAGCTCCGGTGATACTGGGGATTTGATTTACAATGCTGTATATGCAATTAGGTTGTGGTTATATTAAAACCAACACGAACAATCAGATTGGGGTTGCAATGTGATTTTGAAGCACAGCATTGAGTGCCTTTCCTTTTGCAGTACAGAACCAGAAAGAAAATATTTATGATGAGAATAGCGTTTGTCCCTTTCATTCTTAAACCACGGTAAGGAGCTGATCCTCCAGTTGACCCTCTTTATGCTCTTGCATTGCTTGTATTAGTGACATCTAACAGAGCTCGTGTGTGTGTGCAGTCCAGGAATACATGAGAAGTTTTATTCTTCTTTTAAAAACTGAAATGCGCAGAAGGGGCTTCTTTGCTGTCACGCTTGCGACGTGGGTGCCCTGCTTCTGCCCTTTGAAAACCAGCATTCCGCCCCATGACGAAGATGAAGGTCTTGAGATTTGCTTTCATTCTTGGAGGTGGATTTTTCTTTATTAAAAGGGAAAAAAAAAAAAAAAAGAAGTAATTAGAACAGCCGCCAGCCCGG
>NW_009648925.1:5074242-5075057 GCF_000708025.1 Charadrius vociferus | reverse complement strand
GGGGGAGACGGGACACGGGAGGACCGGGGGGGCTGGCGCTCGGGGTCGGTCAGACCCTCCGTCCGTCCGTCCCGGCGGGGACGCGGGTCGATGTGCGGTGGGTGTGTTTGCAGGAACCGGGAGGGAGGGGACGGGGGGAGTTAAAGAAACAGCATAGTTAATATTTCCACATCAGGAAGTTACTGTAATAGCCCAGGGGGCAAAAGACTTAACTTAATCTCCTAAATAGTGAGGAACCCATGGCGTCTCTGTTATAGGTTGGAGTTCCCACGTGGTTTTAACTCCTGTATAAAAGTTTCAGTAGAAAGTGCCACAATGTCGTGATTTTGCAGGGGGGGAAAATTAGCAGGAGGAGATCAGAGGAAGATAAGCGAGGAGCGAGCCGCTTCCCCGAGACCTTCCACTGCAGATCCGAGAGGGAACATCAGACGCGTTAAAAAAAACAAAACAAAACAAAACACAGCGTTCAAGCCAGCACAAGGCGAGCGAAAGATCAAAAAGACGCGGAGAGAGAGAGAGGGAGAGACAGATTAACTGGAGCAGCAGCAGCAGCAGCAACAACAACAATCACACTTAAAATAATAATAACAATAATAATAATAAAAACCCAAACCACCAACAAGGGAGATATTGTTTAAAAAGAGCGAGCGAGGGAGCGAGCCGAAGAGCTGGTCTGACCGAGTGGATCCGTGCAGCTTCTCCTTGGGATCGCCGGGATCGCGCCGATTCCCCGCTCCGCTCCTCTCCGCAGCCGCGCAACGTGCCGTGCCGCTGCCCGCGGCGGGGGGGGCCCCGGCCGGGGCCGCCCCCGCGCC
>NW_009648925.1:5057795-5072898 GCF_000708025.1 Charadrius vociferus | reverse complement strand
CCCTGCCTGTCCCGCCGCTGCCCCTCGCAGTCCCCCGGCTCGACCCCTCTCAGCCCTCCCGCTCGCCCTCTGCCTGCCCTGCTGCCCGCCCTCTCTGTGTCCCCCTGCCTGACCTCTGCCCGTTCCCCTGGCCGCCCTTGCCTGGCCCCCGGTGTCCCCTGCCTGCTGCCGGGCTCACCCGCACGCCCTCCGCCTCGTCTGCTCTTCCCTCTGCCTCGCACCGTCTCGCCCCTCCCGCTCTCCCTCTGCCTGCCCTGCTGCCCGCTCTCTCTGTGTCCCCCTGCCTGACCTCTGCCCGTTCCCCTGGCCGCCCTTGCCTGGCCCCCGGTGTCCCCTGCCTGCTGCCGGGCTCACCCGCACGCCCTCCGCCTCGTCTGCTCTTCCCTCTGCCTCGCACCGTCTCGCCCTGACCCTGTCCGCTCCTTCCCTGTGTCCCTGTGCCCGGGCTTCTTCCCGGGTTGTGCCCCGCGACTGCCCTCGCTGCCTCCCTCCATCCCTCTGCGGCCTCCGTGCCCCGCGGCTTCCCTCCGTCGGACCTTCCAGCCGCACCGCGGCTTGCCTCTCTCCCTGTGCATCCCAGCTGTCCCTTCTCCGCCTGTCCCGCTCCATCTCTTGCATCCCTTGCCTCATCTGCCTGCCCTGTGCATTCATCTGGTTCACTGCATGCATCTGTCTGTTGAGGCTTGCAGTCGCCCGTCCTCCCTTTCCGTTCGTTTCCCATTTATTTAGCTTTCATTCATAGTGTTGGCCTTGTCTGTTTGTCCACTGCGTGCAACCTCCTCCCAAGCGTGCCTGTCCCCTCGCTGTCCGTCAGTCCGGTTACTAAGTGTGCCATCCATCCCCACGGCCATCTCAGCCCTGTCCAGCCATCGCAGTTATGTGTCACCGAATCCCTTCAGTGTAGCTTTCCAGCAGTTTATCCAGGCAACCACTGTGCTTATGAACTTTGCACATCTGGCCATAACACCGTCGCTCTGCAAATTAGCTCTCTCCTGTCTATCTGCCCATCTCTCCTTTCCTTCATCGCTCTATCGCTCAGTTCGTTTTTTTCTCTCTCTATCTTCCTGTGGCATCTATATATCATTTGTCCACAAAATAAATCTCTTTCTATCCTGTATACTGCCCACTCATCTTCTTTATCTACCCTCCCACTTACCAAAGGCATATACATTTACAGTATCTATGGGATCTGTTGCATTATACATATGCTTGTTATATTCACATACAAAATTTATGGGCACACACAATCTCACACAACACAAGTGATGTGGATCGGTGCAGCAACACCATACTGTTCTTTTTCTGTCACTGTCGCCACAGTTTATAAAGAAGTTGTGTATTTACTAGCATGCAAAAGGCTTTCTTAGGGTACATTTTTGGGTTTATTATTTTTTAATAGGCTGTTCTTGGGAGATCTGGTGTGGGCTTGTCCTTCCATTTAGTATTCAATCAATCTCTGGCTTTTGTAACACTTCCAAAATTGACTTTATGTAAAACGTAGGCAAACACAGTGAAAATTTTTGTCCCTGAAATATTACAAGGTACGGAATGGGCCCTGGAGGCACATTTGAAAGGCATCTAGGGTAACAAATGAAGACACCGACTATGCAAAAAATCCCATTCAGAGACTGACAAAAATAATAAAGATTCTTAAGAAAAGAGAAGGAAGAAAAAAAAATATCTACATTTGGCTCTGCACAGAAAGAAGCGAAACAGATAAGGGCAGATGAGAAAATGCCTTTCCAGCAATAATTTTAAACAGCGATTGGGAGGCTTTGATTCAAGGACCAGAATTACAATCTCTGGTGTAAAGGCCAGCTTGCACATTTATCACCTACGCCAAATTCGGTTAGGACCTGTAGTACAAAATTGCAGCAGGGCCACTGGTATTTCGGAAACATTTCATGCAGCCAGGCTCTTTTGTTTACAAATAAGGGGTTGTGTCAGACATTTGGTGACATTTGGTTTTCCGCGATAATTTCGCTCCTTTAATTCTGGTGTTATTGAAAAGCGTATTGAGAACAGTCAGTAACGGCGGTACAGCGAGAGCGACCGCTTCATTGCCTCGCCTTGTACGGGAGTTTACCGTTTCGGGGCGAAAAGGCAGAGATGCAAACGCTTAATAACAGCAGATATTCTACCAGGCTAAGTGGGGGTAGCATGATCTGCCGGACAAGCAGGCACATTACTGAAATATTTTCCCCTCCGTCTCATGAATCCTCTCTGTTAAACTGCGACGAGAATATGTGAAAATCGAAACAAAATCCCTGGTTTGGCATTGGCGTTTCAGTGGTTATTGAAAGGGCTCTCCCCGTGAGAATCGGCGGGTAGCTGAAAGTTAAAACTATTCTTAAACTGACGAGATAGCAGAGTCCGAGTGCCGGTCTTTTCAAGGTGCTGCCCTAGCGTCTTTGAAGCTGGCTGGCTGGAAAACCCCCATATTCTGGAGAGCTCTTTCTGGTGTCTGTGGATCTGACACATCCGACTACAGCCCGGTGGTGGATGTTGCTGTGGGGAGTGCCTTTTCGATGCGTTTCGATTGCAAATTGGGGATATCTGATTCGGTGCGTGCCTTCTGGCCGGCACAGCCCCGCCGCCGCTCCCTCGATCCGCTGTGCTCTAGCGTTGTCCCTGATTCCAGAATGGCACACAAGCTAACGTTTCCTTTTTGACTTAATCTTGCTGATCTCTCCTTATCTTGCAGACGATCTGGCCTCATCTAGAGTCCGCCTCTATTTCTTCATCTCGAATGAAGGGAACCAGAACTTGTTTGTCGTTCAAGCCAGCCTGTGGCTTTACTTGAAGCTGCTTCCATATGTCTTAGAGAAAGGCAGCAGGCGAAAAGTAAGAGTCAAAGTCTATTTCCAAGACCCGGACACTAGCAACAAGTGGAATGTGGTTGAAAAGAAAGTTGATCTCAAAAGAAGTGGTTGGCACACTTTTCCTATGACAGAGGCGATCCAGGCTCTGTTTGAGAGAGGAGAAAGGAGACTGAACTTGGATGTTCAATGTGAGGGCTGTGAAGAGTATTCAGTGCTGCCAATTTATGTGGACCCCGGGGAGGAATCCCACCGGCCTTTTTTAGTGGTGCAAGCCCGCCTCGCCGATAACAAACACAGGATCCGGAAAAGAGGCCTGGAGTGCGATGGCAGGACCAATCTATGTTGCAGGCAACAGTTTTACATTGACTTTAGACTCATTGGGTGGAATGACTGGATCATAGCACCATCAGGTTACTATGGGAATTACTGTGAAGGGAGCTGCCCGGCCTACTTGGCCGGCGTCCCGGGGTCGGCTTCCTCCTTTCACACCGCCGTCGTGAATCAGTACCGAATGCGGGGGCTGAACCCGGGCACCGTGAACTCCTGTTGCATTCCAACCAAACTTAGCACAATGTCAATGCTGTACTTTGATGATGAATACAACATTGTGAAAAGGGACGTTCCCAATATGATTGTGGAAGAATGTGGTTGTGCTTGATTTAAGGTGTGTTTTTTGGGGGGGAGCGAGAGAGAGAGAGAGAGAGGGCGAGAGAGAGAGAGAAACATTCCCGTACGAGATGGTGTTGGAGGAAGTTTCACTGTGTATCCAGGCATCAGTGTTGGAAAGTCACTGTGGAAAAGTTTGACAAAAAAAAAAAGAAAAAAAAAGAAAAAAAAATCATTTCACTTTCGTGTCAGGACAGTGGCAGTTTGTGGATCTTGGACACTTATATATTCTACCACTTATAAGTTAATGCTATGAAATATCTTAAAGACACACACACATACATGCGCGCGCGCGCACACACACACGAAACGTGGGCACGCACACAAACACGCGCTCATACACGCACACAGACACACACACGAGGCAGCTCGGAAAAGGGACATGAGCACAGAAAGTCAGTGACCAGTGACGACGGACCTAAATGCCTGCCAGTACGAGTGAATGGCTGAGCAGCTGTTTCCCCGCCTGCCGGTGAAGTCACACCGCAATGAGCTCCCTTTGCTCAGGCAAAAGCACAGACTGCGAGAACACGACGTATTCTTGCACGCAGGTGTCGAAATGACCAAACTTAGAAAATTAAAAAAAAAAAAAAAAGAAAAAAAAAAGAAAAAAAGTCGACCGTCACCTCTTAGGTCTAACGGGAAGCTGCAGGACACCTGCCTTGGGAGGTATTCACTTCCTCTTTATTTAAATTTATCTAAATGTAAACATCACAGATACCCGCATCTTCCTACAGCACTTCCAGTAAGGAATCGCGTGGTACCATCAGAGAGAGAGAGAGAGAAGGGGACAGACGCGTAAGCAACTGCTGTATTTCTAACATCTGACCGTTGCGAAGTCACAAGCTGGGCTGGCGTGATCTGATGCTTTAACTGCCCACTAGCGACCCATGGATGGCTGTACCTGCCGTGTCTTGGAAAAGGGAATCCGATACTGTATCTGGACTGTGTTGACCGTTGGCATCTCTCACTGTTCGGAGAACGAAAAGTTAAAGTTGCAGTCTGTGTTCTTCAATGGGGGACTCGGCGAGGACACGTCACGTGGGGGGACAAGCAAACAAGCAACCGCCACCACGACTAAACCAATGAACCCTAAAGAGGAGTGACAGTAACAGAGCGGAGACGTCCTGAAAAATGCAGTGCTTTTAATAACAGGCGAGGAACATTTTAACAAGTCTTAGAAAGGAGGAGAGAGGAGAGTGCTTTCAATTTCCTTACCAGGAGGTGTCGAGGATGGCCATAAAGATCAGAAAATAATGATACAGCATAGCACTTGCAAACTGCTTGAATGCACGTATAATAGCACTTGCAAATTTCAATGCCTTGAAAAGTGGTACTTGATAGTGCACTTATCTTTGCTCACTATCTAGGTAAACAGGTGCCGCATGAGCTATGCAATTTAAAGTGTTGACCCATACTAGACAAAACTGGACTTATGATATGACTTTTTTATATTTTTTTATACTTGAAATTAAATCTTTTGCTTCTTTTTTAAAGCGAATGATTGCTTTTAATGTTTGCACTGATTTAGTTGCATGATTAGTCAAAAAACTGCCATTTGAAAAAAATGTTATTTTTATAGCAGCAAAAAATGAATACAGTTAAATGTATTATACATAAATTTTGGAACCAAAGAGGCCAACATATTAGTTATAATTTTTATGAGATGGCAAAGCCATCATATATCATGTAGTCATACTGAGCAATCCCTCACAAGGCCTACCAATTGTTTCAGGGTACAAAATGGATTCTGTTTGTTCTATTCAGTGTCTTTTCTATACCATACGCACATGGAACGTAGAGTGAAAAAAAAAATGACTATTGTAGAATACATTACAATATGTGCATCCTTTAAATCCAATTTTTATGTTTATTTAATAAAGTTCCTTTTAGGTTCTGTTCCATAATAATTTAAACCAAACAATTTTCACTTAGATTTGCTGTTGAAGTATTTTACATTTGTGTACAGTTTAAATAAATAAAAAAGATTGAAAACTGGATATGCTTTGCTTTTTTTTTTTTTTTTTTTTTTTAGCGTGTAACATCTGGAGAAACTTGCTTGCTTTCAGGACTGAACGCGGCTGCAGACGGCGAACTGTCGCATTAGACCGTAGTCGTATTAGTCATTGCAGAAAGCCTTGTCTGAGAGCTCAGCTGCGATCCTAAAAATGTTACACTCTGGTTTTGTTGCCGTCTATGCATGTCAGCATCTGCTTCTTTCTATCTGCATCAGTGCAGGGTATCTGGGCGCAGGAGCAGCGCTGTTCCGCATACCTGCGGGTCATTTACAGCAAGTTCCTGGTTCACCTGCTGTGTAAGAATGTAACTTCTTGTCTAGGTCACTCCCTGATCGGTTACAAGAAGCAAAAAAAAAAATTAATGTGGAAAGCACTTCCAGGAAAAAAAGGTCAATACTAAGTTTGATGAACTTACTTTTTTTTTTTTTTTAAAAAAAAAAAAAGTAGCTGGTACCAGGGAGAGGTTTTTTGAGTTAAATATGTCCCCTTTAACTAACAAAACCCAAAGATGTTGAAAAATACTCATAGAAATTCTTGTCAGCTGCGCATATATCCAGATACTGATTTCATTGATCTTCACAGATAAATTCTTCCTCCTGGAGACCTGAGCAAATGCCAGCTGAAGCTGACAGAAGAACCTCTGTTGACTTAGCAAACGTTGGATCTGACCCTGAGACCTGGAAAGTGTTGAAGAAGCAAGTCCTTGCCACTAATGATGGGTTCTAGTTACAATTTACATTCGAGCGTAGCTCTGCCCACCCCTCCCCAAAGCCAGGCACTGGGGTTAAATGGCTTTGTTTCGGGAGACCTCCGGGAGCAATTTGCTGTGGCTGTGTCAACAACCTGCTGCACAGAACTTTGTCCCCTAGACCAAATTTTTTGAATATTTCATAGCTTTCTCACCACCTCGAGTGCCACTTTTATCCTCGAAGCCACCGCTCGCTGCTCCTGCTCCATCCCTTACCAGCCTTCTCCCCTGTCTTTGTTCCCTGGGTCAGCTGTGCTGCTGGTGAGTTCAATACAGTCCCTTTGAAATCAGTGGCAAATACGTGTCCCTTCAGTCTGAAGGCACATTTGACCTAATATGGCACAGTCTTCGTTAATAAGACGGCTGCGCTTTTAAAAGTGGGATATATTAGGGCATCTTGCCCATGGAAATGCAGGACCCTGGAGGCTGGGTCCGGTTAGGTTTCGTTCTTAATTGGAAGTGGTTGGTTTCTGGGGTCAAAGCCAAGCCCTGTGTCAGACACTGGGACTCGTGTGCTCTCCCAGGAGGAGAGCGGAGTGTCTCAACCTGGGCTTTGGACCCATAGTGCCGGGGAGCCGGTAGCTGCTGGCAGGCAGGATACCATGGGCTTGGGCAGCCAGGATCAAGGAGCAGGACTGTGCTCTGCATCCCACTGCAAGCCCACAAGCACGCCCAGGATCCTGAACTCTTTTCACAGAGACCAGCAAAGAACACCCCTTGTCTTGGTAGAAAGCTTTCACCGCTTTCTTCCCCTGCTCCCCCATTTGCAGCTACAGCCCTGATGTTCATGGGGCAGAAATCAAACCGCAAAGAAGAGCACAAATCAGTATGGTGTGAGGGGCACCACCCGGGAATGGGAAAAGCTGGATCATAGTCCAGGTTCTCAAATCCTTTTATTTTGTGTGAAATGGTCTCTGGAAATCAATCTGAACAGAACACGCTTTGAGTTTTCTGCGGTGTGGAGTCACTCACTGCTCAGCACGCTGCAAACGGTGAGGTATTCCCGAGTCCTGGGGCCAATAGCAACCTATCACACAGATTCCTAAGGCTAAAATGAAATAAAATTTAAAAGGCCTTTAATTTTGAGGGGCCAATCTGAGACAGTTTGGGCTTGATTTTTCAGAGATGTGGCTGCTCTTGCCATCTTTTTGCAGGGGTCTGCAGAAACACTGCTTTTTGCAGCTTCCACCTCCTGCATTTTTGAAACCGAGCAAAATGAGGAGTGAGAGGCCCAGACTTGATGGCTGCTTTTGAAATCTTTGTCCTTCAAAATATTCTAACACAGGCAAAAGCCCCGGCCCTGTGCCTGGATCTCCCACTGGCGTTAGTGAGGATGGTGTGAATGGGGTGACTGTCACGATGTGGTGCAACAGAGCACTTGGTGGCTTAACTCTGCATACATCACGTATTTCCACATGTAATAGACACCTTCTCCAAAACTGCCAAGTCTCACCTCCTTTGCTTGTTACTTGTGAGAGATGAAGTCAGCAGCTGAAATTAATTGCTGCACTGCCCCCGCCTTGGGAGAAGAGGGAAACCCCTCACTGAATGAACCCTTCTTAAGAATAATATTTGTTTGGATTGGTTTGTCGTGTGAAGGGTTGAAGAACAGTTTGCAAAATGGATCAGAAATACAAATTTTTGTCTAGGAGGAGAGTCTGTTTCTGTTAATACTGGTGACAGTCTGCGGTAGCCCCCCTAAGGTCTGCAGATGTAATTCAGGCTAGCACCAATATAACTAAAGGCATACCTGAGTCTGTTTTTCTTGAAATCCTGATTGGGCCCAGCTCATTCTCAGTATTTCTAAATTTTTTTTTTTTTTTTTTTTTTTTTTGCTGTAGCAAAACCCACAGATGCTGCATGACAGATCAGAACAAGAGGAGAAGACACCTAACTTGGTCACGAACACAGGGAGAATCTCCCTGCGTACACTGGATTTTGGCCAGGAATTAGCAATCCCTGTCGATACAAAACACCCCAGTAGCTTTCATTTGCTCGCCCAGTCAGTACCCTTGAACCAAAAGCTGGATTTACCTGGCTGCTTGTAATGGTAGGGGCCAATTTTATTTGGATAACTTCATTGATTTCAGGGGAATTGTTTCTGATTTGTACTAGAATAAGTGGGAGCAGATTTAGGTTCTTTAATGTTCTTCCAGTTTAGCTCTTGGAATAACTTATATTTCATTATTATGTGTTTATGTAATTAGTGCAATTATATCAAATTATATAATTGGTACAATTACTTGGACTCATGTAACCACTGCATATAGCATTCCATGCTGTAAAATCTTTTACTCTGGAAAAAAAAAAAAAGAAGTCAATATTACATGGGAATCTTAATTTGTTTTTAAATTCCAGTATCAAATTTAGGCCCTGACCACATGCAAGGAGCCTCTGGTTCACATCAGTGGAACCTCTCTGAGCAGGCAGCCTGTAGCCTTCATCATAGATATTGGGTTTTTAATCTGATTTGGCCAATTCTATTCAACAGAGGCCCTCCTTGAACGTGTGGAGCTCTAACCAGTCTTCCTTGTACAAAGCAGAGATGTCAAGTTTTTACACACGCACCACACACCCTGAGAGCTGTGAAGCCATCAGTGACCTGAGAATGCATATATCTTCCTTGTACTTGATCAGATTTACCACCTTTATGATCTGCCATTGAAAATGCTAAGCCAATACTTTTATTAAATTCACAGTCTCCTTCTTTTTGGTCCTTGAAATTGTGGTGGTTTTTTTTCCCCACTATAATTTGTTTTCAGAGTACATCATTGTGAAAGCTTGGAAGCAGAGGGGTCAGTGTAGGAATCTGTTGTGGGCAAAACCAAAGTAGGCCTATCCAGCAAAACAGAAAAAAAAGGCAAGAAGAAAGCCCAAGAGGTGTATTGATTTCCCTGGGTCAGCCATCACCATCAAGGAAGACCCAGGATGAGAGCTGAGGTTGCTGAGCACCTGATGGGTTTCTCCTAATGAAAGGACCAGCCTTCTCAGGTGTTGAGCGTTTTGAGCTCTTGCCTGACCCAAATGGAACCCCTGCACCCAGCCGCAAAGTCCACAGACCCCAGGTGAGGCTCATTTCTACCTAATGACAGCCCTGCAAAGCCTGGCTGCTGCCTGCTTCTTCTCTTTCTCACTTTGGACCTGCTTTTGGAGAGGATCCACCTCCCAGTGTGTCCTCCTGTAGACTGACCTTTGAAATTGGGCCGAGAGAGGCAGCTGCAGCCTACTACAGCACAGCCATTTTAGGGCTGCAGCTAGTGCTGCCTCGCTGCCTTCCTCCAGCTGGTAAGTGCGCTCAGTGCCTGTTATTTTTATCTTGAGCTTTTGCTTTGTTTTTGAGGATAATTGCACATTATTGCTGCAATATGTTATAATAAGTGCTATGAAGATGACTATTGTATCCAAGGCGAAAGAAGATGTGGCTGGGGAGCAAACTTAAACCTATGTGTCAGCAAAACAAACACGCTGTGTTTGGGCTGTGTCAGTCCAGTGGTACCAAAGTGGCATTTAGGTTTTGCCCAAGTGGAGGCTGTAGGGCTGATCTCGCCCCTCTTTGCTGTGTCGGATGGAGTGGCTTGCACCCCTTCCCGCAGAAGAGTTTGTCATGAGCTGTGGAAGAGCTGCAGCGGCCACGCTTTCCTGGGGCCGGAGCTGAGCTCCTTGCTTGGGCGATGGGGGAGCTGGTCCTGGGCAGCGCAGCAGGAGTAAGGTAGGAGAGGTGGATGCTGAAGCAACATCCACTTGAGGGTAAAGGGTTCTGAGCACTACCAGATCTGGCCCCTGTAAGCTGGAGCAGACTGGACTCTTGGACTTTTGGCCCCCTGCTGTGCCATGTGTCCTATTCAAGATATTCTCTGTAATCAGGTTTGGTCTCTTACGGCTTGTTTTTTTGGGTCAGGTTTTGGACCTGACCCACGGCTGTGGGACTCCAAGCTTTAAAAAAAAAAAAAAAAAAAAAAAAATCAGGACCTTGTAAATTAAGGCCTTGGGCTCTTGTGAAAGGAAACAAACAACTCTTATCTGTCTTAATGAGAGTCGTATGTGTGTATTTTGTATCCAATTGTATGAATTATCTTCAGCAGTGATACTTTGTAAGACCATGTAATTTATGAGGTGGTTATCAGTGACTCATAAGTATTTATTTATGTCTTATATGCATTGTGTATGTTTGGCTTGATCAGGGTGGCATGTTTGCATGGGTGAGCGTGCATTTTATGTGTAAACACACACAGACAAGAAACACAAGGCTTTCTCTAAGCAATTCAACTTCTGCCATGTTAATGCTTCTGTATCAAAATGTATTTTGGGAGAGTTTGATGATAGATTGGCGGTAATGCAGGTTAGCTACCCACTGTTCTGAGTAGATTTCTTGACTTTTAGGTACCTCACCCTCAGTATGTTGTTTTGCATTACGTACGTGGTATGTAGGTGCCCTTGTGATGGCTGAAGAGAAGCCAGCATGTTCTCAGATGTGGCTGTGCTCCAGCCAGCTCCACATCCAAGAGAGCACAGCAAACCACTTTTGCTCAACCCGTGTTTTGAAATTGTTCAGAAGCTGGTTTGGTCTTTAGCACAGTTTGGAGCAGCCTTGAGGCTGCCTTCAGGACAGCTGCCAGGGGTCCCCAGTGCTGCTGTAAAAGCTGAGAAAGAGCCAGGATATCATAGTGACCTGGTCATGCATCCTCCATTGGGCCACGCTTCCTATACTGGGAGCTGCTGGGCAGCATTTGGGCGGAGTGGAGCCCACCTAAGCCTCTGTGCTGAGTGTTTCTTGTTAGCTATGCGATAGGCACAGAGACTTAGGATGTAAGCTGGCTCTGTTTGTGTTAGCTGCACGCCACAGTGGTCAGAATCACTGTTAAGAGTGCATGACGATGAATCAAACCCTATATTTCATTTATGGGTGAGTTGCCTTTACATTGTTCTCATTTTCTTGCCCCCCCGCCCCCGGACAATCGTAAACATCTGAAGCTCAGAAAGCATTTCTTCCAGACCATATCTCCTTGAATTGTGTTACTGCATCAAGCAGGGAAAACAATGCTATGTTTAAGTTTTACCCCAAATGAAAGCTTTTTCTACTCTGCGTGCCACAAATAGACTTTTAATTATGGGAAGCATATACTGCAAGTGCACCCCAGGATTTGATTCCATGCTTTGTCGGTCGAGCTTGTGAATGTGCCAGCTCTTACAAGAATCTTTTTCTTTAGCATCATCAGTTGCAGTCTGCAGTTGCTGGATATAACAACAGCAAGAATAGAAAACCGATCCGTGTGCTGATGGCCATCAGTTTTCTGTCTCGGGCAGACTTTCTTGTGGTGATGCTGAACATTACAACCATTCAGGTGTGCTCTGTGACTTGCTGGGCTTAAAAATCTGTTGGTGTTAATGTAGGGCCAGATTCAGTTATTCACACCTGCAGAGAGCGTATTCAAAATCCTACTAAATCGGAATTCCCTAGTCAATTGCGGTCATAAACAGGCTGCAAGACTGCACGGAGCAAAGCCGTGGTGCAAATTTTGGTGCAACATCAGAGCCTAGCTGAAGATGCTGCAACTCTGTGAGCTTCCGTTTAGTTGCACGTTTTTGCACCAGGTGTGAATTTATCCTGTTGGCTTGCAGACAAAGCCCTTGCTTGAGATCAGTCAGCAGTCAGGCTCCCGGTATTGTGCTCTGTGTATCTCCATCGCTGGTGATAGAAGCTATTGTTCTTTTCTGCAATATGTTCATGGCATCAGGCATTATGACTCATGTCATAATACCATTGTGAGCCGTTTGTTTAATAATACAGCATCCGTATCGTGTCACTCTAGCAATGTTCTTAATTCTTTCTATTATTAACTTCTGTTTTGAAGTGTTTATACTTGTAATTTAGCTATTCAAATTCTCACTGGGCGTAAGCTGGTGTAAGAGGAGAAGGTTCGTAAACACATCTGAAAAAATCTGACAAATAATTTATTGGCCATGCCTGATCAGAAAAGCGAGAAGTAGTATATTTGTTCAAGGCTTTTTTTTTTTTTTGGTTAGCAATAAGCGATAATGCAGCCTTCATCAACACGTAGAAAGGAAAATGCCGGTGCTACTTTTTTTTTTTTCCACTCCTGTAGGACTAGTTGGATTTAGACATTGATGGCATATTTTAATTTGACAAAGCAGGTTTTTTGGGAGGGGGGGGGAAAGTAACTTGCCTTTTCCCTGTCAACTAATTTAGTAATTTGTTAGGGTGGTTGTTCTTTTAGGCAGGCGTGTATCTGCTTCCTATCTAGAGATCTTTGAAGCTATGTGTGCATATCTGGCACTGTACAGAAAATGATGGACCTCCTTGGGTCTTCCTTTCTGTCCACTAGCAGAAGAGAGGAGCAGGATCTGGCTAATATTTGAGCAGCAGATCTTCTGTTGAAGCTGTTGGAGTAGGAACCCTTAGCCTATAAACAATTTGGGGTCAGGCAACATCTAAAAAGTTCTTTGTTGCTGTTATTCTGTTGTTGTGTTGGTGTTTTTTTTTTTCCTGTCTGATCAGCTTAACTTCTGGCAATGTTTTTATACAGTGACAACCCAGAGGTGTCTTTCTGGAACATAAATGTAGCTCTTCTATTCTACTGGGATGTCTGCAGTGACCCTTTATTGGGGCTCTGAGTAAATCTTGCCATAATTGATAGAAACAGCTTTAAAAGAAAAGCAAAACAGATCATGAAGGAAAGAAAGAGCTGATAAAGCTTCTAGCATCAAGAGTGTGCATGTTGAAACACTCTCTAATTATATATTTATCCAATCCAGTTAATACTACAGAGCTTGCAAAAAAAGCCCCATAATTAGGGGTTATGAAAATGTCTACATAGCAATAATATGGCACCTAAATATAGCATCTTTCCTCCTGAAGCACTTTACATCATTTGAGAACCATGGACTCAATTCACAGCTGGCATTCACAGGTGCAACCTTATTGATTTCGATGGAATAGTGCCATTTTTACCAGGGATGAATTTTGTCATAAATGGAAGTTTTATCTATCCTACGGGCTTGTGAGGCTGCCCATGCCCATCACAATAGTATCTGCATATCTTTAACATCAAATTAGCTGGCAATAGCCAAACCTTTAGCAGACTTCAGACTCTCTGCCACATCTGCCTTCTCATGCTGCTGAAATCTTTGCTCAGGCTGAACTTATTTGCAGTGTATTTTGGGGACAGGGAGAGAAGAACAGCTGATGGTAGTAAAGATGTATGATGCTCTTTAGGTGGGTAAAGATGGCTGTGGCTACAGGTTTTATTTAACCTTTCTGCGGGAAGCTGATTTCACAGTTGTAGTGTTTAGATTGAGACTGTCAGGACTTTGGGGCTCATGTTGCTCAGAGCACACCTGGAAGCTCAGACACGTGTTCCTGAGCGTAGCAGGACCTGAACTATGTATCTGTCATGGTATCCATCACTGATAGCGTGAAAGAGTAGTGCTGCACATAATTTTATAACTGAAATTAAGACTGGTTCATACAATTAAAAAAAAAAAAAAAATTGTAAGCAAACTTTGTTCAAACTGGAATTTGCCAAGTTACCAGGGCTAAAGCTCAACCTTGGAAAGTATTGCCAGACTCCCTAGTATTGGAATAGGTCCTGGAGATTTTGGTCTATTTCTCTGCTGCTTTGCAGATTTCCTATAAAACTAAGGACAAGCCTTTTGGCTACTTTGTACTGCTTCTTACATGAGAAACGTAGTGTTTCCTGAGTGTGAAGTGAAATGGTTGTATAAGGAGCTTGAAAGGAAAAGGAGATGGTTTATTCTTCATCCACATTTGCCACTACCTTGAACAGCACAAGCAGTTCCGCACTGCTCACCTCAAGCATAGCAGAACTTGGAATAGTTAAAACAAAGATAAAAATGCTGAGCTGAATGGCTTCCGTGTGAGGAACAATAAATTAAGCTGAAACTCCTTGGCCTGGAGAAGAGATGTTGGTGGGGTAGGATTGCATTCTGCAGGGCAGCAGCATGAGACAGAAGGTGGGCAGGGATTGTTTGTTCTGTGGCAGTACATCAGTTAAGGTCATTAAATGAACTAGAAGAAGCCAGGCTCAAGGCAAACAAAAGGAGAATGTTCTCTTTGCAACTGGTAGTGGACACAAGGAATTCACTGCCAAAGGTGGCTGTGGAGGCTAAAAGCTTAGCAGGGTTCAAAGGATGACTGGACAAGTTTGTGTAAAGAAATGCACGGAGGATTACTAAGTAGCTAGAAACCACATCTGGCTTAGGAAATACCTTGATCTGAAAATAGCTGGAGGCTAGCAGAAATGTGAGGGAAATAGCATAAGTAGTTGCTGTGCTGCTACTGTTTTCTGGCTGTCTGACCGCTACAGGAGACTCGGTGCTGGGCGAGATGGACCAGTATGGCTGTTTTTCTGCTTGCCCTCGATGTGGCAGTTCTGCTATGCAGGTTGTTGCAGTGGGTGGACACGAGTTGCTGCTGCGGAGGTGTTCTGTGCTCCAGTTGTCCTCTGGTCTCGACTGCAGAACTTGGTCTCATGTTGCCTGTGAAGGTCTGGGCTCAGATCCTCAGTGAAATGCATCTGGATGATGATTTGTGCTGGAATACCAGCTTAATATGAACGGAGGGGAGAGACTGTGGAATACTGAAAATCGGCCCTGTTTCCTGTAATAACTGATTTTCCTTCGAGGCCTCCGAAGCTTTACAAGACAGACCCTGCATAGCTTCAGAGCTCTGAAAGGCTCGAGGAGCTGTAAAGTCTTATTGTGAAAGAGAATACATTATATTGAGCAACTCCTACGCACACATATACAGGAGAAAAAAATTTCACCTCCTCCCATAATATCAGATTGTTGATATTCCCTGCATAGAAGTG
>NW_009648925.1:4947003-5057759 GCF_000708025.1 Charadrius vociferus | reverse complement strand
GTAGGGAATAAACAAATGCATTCATTAACATTTACCCGGTAAGGTGAACTGAGGACAGAATATCAGTCCAGATATCCAGGCTTATCTCTGAATTTCCTGGATTTTATGGGTTTAAGTCTAACTCTGAACAGGTCTTAAGGGCATTTTCTTGGTGGATTAGAAGGGTCTGTGTTTGGACAGTCCCCTCTATAGTACCTATGGGATTATTCAAAGCCCCAGTTTTACTGTTTGTATCTGTTTTAAAATTCTGCTATTAATTTGCCTGAGTCAAACAGCTTTCAAACTGGAATTGGAGTTGGGTACGTAGCATAAGGAGAGTACACATCTGGAAAGGGCTCGAAAGACTCAACCAACATTTCACAGACAATGTTGGAAAACAAACAAAAACCCCTCTGAAAATGTGGTCTGCAGATGGGTCTTTATATTCTCTTCCCCATTATTTTAACGGGGAAAATTCGTCTTTAACAGAAAGGCATTCAGCGCAATAACAGCAGGAAAATGACTCAATGGGAGTCATTTTCCAGGATGTCTTTCTGTCTGGGTCAGAGCACAACTTTTTCTGTGCCAAGAGACTCTTTTCCTCATGGGGCGGCTGCAGCGTTGGAAATGCTATCACCTTCATTGGTGTCTTCTGCTGAAACAGTACTGGATGAAGCTTTACACTTGCTAGGGGTACTTCTCCAGTAGTGATTGCTGGTATGGGGGTCTCCTGCAGGCTTGCCCAAATTGCCACAGAAAGTGTCGCATGGCTCGGGCGGCCAATCCCAGCTCCAAAGATGGTGTGCTTGTTGCAAGCTCGTGCCAAGCCATCTGTAAGATTTGTCAGATAAATGTGACTAGCAAAGTGGCACTCGTGAGCAGATGAAGGGAAATTCCCTGGGGGATTCTTTATTCGCTCGTCATTAGTAGGAGAGGCAGTGGGAAAAATCATTGTTTAGCTGCTCAAAACACTGGCGAACAACTAATACTGAATGATCTTTAAGTAGGGGGGATGTCAAACATGTCTCAAGCAGCCCAGACTCTGTGCTGGAGGCAGAATATCATGTCCAGCATGTGGGGCTTACCTTGGTGAAGAAGGATAGGATATCTGAGTTCTTCAGTCTCGTATTTTTCCTCAAACCCACCTCCCCTCCCTGGGGTAGCCTTATTCAAAGTGAGCTGAGGCACGGAGCAGCCTAAAGGTGCATCGCTGCTGTTTATCTGTGTGTACCCCTGATCATAAATGGAAAATAAAATCTGCCTTTGCTGTCAGAAAGCCCTGCCTGCTCACTAAATGAAACCTGCTTCCAGGCTCTTTGGAGGCAACTTTGCAGTGAGGACTAAATCTTGCTTGCTCTAGTCATGAGACCGACTTAGATGTGACGAATTGGAGAGCAAACTTACTGAGCTCTGCCACTGATTTTTATTTTTTATTTTTTTGTGAGCTAAAGCGGGTCCACAGTCCATGCTGAGGAGAAAAGGTCACCAGTCTCACAGTCTCCATGGAACTCCTTTGGCACAAGTCACTTTGCTGCACCAAATGGAGCTTTTAGTCTTGAAATGAACCTAAGCTCCCATGATGACCTTCCTCAGGCATGATGCTTTAGGCAAAGCCCTTGGTTCTTGGTTTTTTTTTGTGTGTGTTTTTTTTTTTTTGTGGTGGGATATGGAGTTTTTATGGTATCTCCTTTTGCATGCTGACGAGGGCATGTGTGGATACCTGCAGGCACAGGGTATCCCATTACCATTGCTATCAGCCCTACTCGTTCAAATTTCATGTAAACTGGGGCTTGGAAATTAATGGAAACGAGATTCTCTTGACAGCTACAACATTATAGTTGCACTGAGGAGACTGAGTTGGCATGTGGAGAATAGGACAGAGGGACTTGCAGTGTTCCCGGTTCCCCAAACTCCGCCATAGGTTAGAGACCAGTACAGGTTCCACCTCCAGGGAGGCTGACTTAGTGGAGAGCTGGTGAAGGGAATGTAGGGAGAGAGATTTTCTCCTACTGAATCCCATAAAACTGTTCACCCAGAGGGCTTCTGGTGTAGAGTACTGTGAAAGAGTCAGATGTTATTTCCCACCGCTTTTTCACATGAGTCAAGATCAAAACCAGACCAACCAATCCATAAAACCATTGCCCTGTAGAAAGGGTCCCAAACCCACATTTAGCAGCTTGAGTATGTGGCCAGACTTTCAAAAGCTGAACCCCCCTGCAGTTCCACTAAGCTTGAGGGAGTCATGAAGCAATGTCTGACTTCAGATGGTATTATGTGAAATGCAAGACTGTATCAGTGAATCTTTATCAGTGAATAGGTCATTTGCCAGATGCAGCAGGTTTTGTCAGTGAAAAGATATTTGTGAATTCGGGTTGAATGCACTGGATAGCTAGAAAAATTAGGATATTCCAATAACAGCTCCAGATTTCACTTCAGCTTTCGTGTAAATAGATGAACTTCTGTTGACTCTAATACAATGTTGCTTGTTTGCATGAGATCGGTCTCTTTTTTTATACAGGAAAAAGTCACATCACAAGAGATCTTTGATGTTTTAATGTGTCCTGGCATATCGATGGATACATCCAGTAGAGAAGAACAATCTGGGACACTTGGTCTGCGTTTGTGCTTTGCTGGAGATTTGCTATGTAACCTCGAGCAAATCTATTAATCTCCCAGTACCTCAATTCCCCAAATGCAAAATGGAGATAATAAAACATAACTCCCTTAGCAGGGTAAACACATTAAAAAATGCACTTAAAAGCAGTTGGGTACTAGATTAATGGAGACCTATATCTTGTGGGGAAGATTTGTTGTATTATAAATAATACGTCTTCACAATTATTCCATTTAGTCTGCCTTGAAGCCTTCAAAGACATACCACGCAAATGTTTACTGGCAGCGTGTTTCCCCCCTTTTATTGGCCAGCAACATGTTTAGACCAGACTTTGCTGTGGCAAAGTATTTCAGCGCGTTGCACATGGCAAATGGCTCTTTTACTGTAAAAGTAGATTATTTTTTTTTTTTTTCCCAGAGAATACCCCAAATAATGCTGTACTCAGCAAAAGCCTGTGCACCTGGAATAGCTGTCTCTGAGCAGATTTTTCCTTGCAAAATGTTCAGTATGCTTCCGCCTAGAGCTTTGGACTGAAATGGAGAATGAAGGAGATCTGGTAGGTACCAAGGACAAACTTTTTAAGGGCGACTTAAGTTTGCAGACCATCTGAAAGAACTCGGGTATGTGTCAAGTCAGCTAAGCAAAGCCGGTGCCAAGATGTCCTGGACAAAAAGGCCAGTGTTGCAGAGCGCGGTTGAATTATCTAGGGTACAAAGCGGGGGTCTGGGGGACTCCCACTACAACGCTAGTGTGCAGGAGCTAGTCAAGCCATTAGACCACCCACCGTTTTAGTGGTGTTACTTAGCTTCCCTGGACTCTGTAATTACTCTTGTCACATTACTGAGGATAACATAGAAATATTGCAAGCATTTGCCTTGAACTTAGTGTTGAGGCTTACGTCAGGGGGGAGAAAGGGCTACACAGACTAAAATGAAGGGGGTGGTTCTTATCCCACTTGTGCTTCTTTACACTAGTTTTGCCTCTGCTCAAGTAATTCCTCTTCAGTGTTGATGTAATGAGTTCAGAAACTGGTCTCTGTGTGTTTGTGAAACATCTTTGCTTGCCTAAAAGAGGTGTGTATTTTGAGGAAAGCAGCAGCCTGGATTTGGCATTTGCTTCAGTTCAGATGAGACTTTTTATTTTTTTTTTTCTTCTTTTTCCTCATACAGTGAAAAGCCAGTGTGATGTGAAGAAGAACGAAAGCTTTGTTTCTGTGATCAGGGCCTCAAATAGAGAATTGCATTCGCTCAGGTGCCTTTCCCACGGGGACGTTCCTCAAGAACTGATGATGGCAGAGGTGTGCTGTCACACCCTCTGCTGCAGGCCGCCGGAGATGGGGAGCTAGACTTGCTAGTGTGTAAGACCTTTCATGCTCCTGCCTCCAGGAATGGGGGGAAAAAACTGTAATAGAACTGTGGTAACTCTAGTGACAGAGACAATCCGAGATCTTTTTGCTGCATGGCTCAGGAGGTCTCATACAGTCAGCTAAGAAGGGTTGGGTATCAGGAAGGCTTGCTTTTAACCTCTGCCCTGCAGCACAGGAACTATTGAATTGAGGGTTTTCTTGGTGTCGGCTTCTTTGACTGCAATGTAATGCTTTTGGGTGAAAGGTAGCATGGAAGAACAGCAGCAGAAAAATATGAAAAGCCTTAAGAAGAATACCCTGAAATGAAGATTAGGGAGGAGAGGTCGCCTTACAGATGGGGCTTCCATGTCAAGCATTAGCATCTGACAGTCCTCCTGATCTGATGCTAACAGAAACCACAGCAATGTTTATTTTAATCTCTGGCAAACATCTATGCATTGGGTAAGAATGAAAAGTTGATCTCATGCTTGGGAGGAGTTTGGGAAGAGTATATGTGCTAATCGGCCGTACTCTGGGCATTGCTGGCCAGTCACTCCAGCAGGAGATGCTGGGCACAGCGGGAGTGGTCCCAGTCTCTGTCAGGCTGAGGGTGCTGCAGAGAGCACAGCTCTGAGCCCCTCTGCAGTCTGGTCTGTGGTCTGCATGTGCTGTGTGAGAAGAACCCATAAGAGGGCTGAGGTTTGGTTGTCTCTGACTCCCGGGTGGGATACTATCACTGAGAGGTAGCATTAACTTGTGGGTGCGTGTGTGCTGCTGGGATGGCACTCCTGGTTAGAAGGTATTAATGTTTATTCCACAACAAAACCAGAGCAGCCTAATCATTGTTCTCTAATAAAGGAAAGAGGGATATTTGCGTTATTTCCACAGTCCATTGTGGAGAGGTCCATGGAGAGAGACCAAGTAGGAGTAGATACCCCAGCCCTGAGGAATTGTCTCCCCGTAGTAGTAAACTGGAGGTCAAATTTTTTGTGTTGCATGATTGCTACTGTTGCTGCTATATGCCCTAGTGAAAAGCATTTCTTCTATATCTTGAATATCATACCACATCTTAGTACCTACAGTATACAGGTTAACAATAATCTGTTTTATTGGAAAGTATTACAAATTACTCTAGATATTCCTTTGGCGATATTGCGTCTGTACTTTCTGTTGTTCAAATGACCTCCATTGGTAGTCTCTCATGCTTTCTTCAGTCAAATTGCTTACAAACATGTGTTGGTTTTAACTGTTTGGGACATGAAATCATATAACGCAGGGTCATTTATTCTTCTATCTTGTGATGATCTGCTACCTAGGCTTGCAGACAACAAAGAAAAAAGTGGTAGCGCCTATCTACTGTGTGTCACTGTATGTATGTATAGCACCTAGCACAGTTGGGAGTGTATATTATCGACACTGCTATGGTGTGAAGGGACCTTATTGCTCTAGGCACTACACAGGCAGACAACAAAATATGGTGCCTTCCCAAAGAGCTTATGAACAAAATGTAGTTAATGATCCATTGATCTTTGCAGCAGAATCCTGCAGGGGACCAGTGGATCAAAGCCGCATATATGAAATGATGACACATACAATAATGACACATATTTATCCTACTGACATTAAAGAGGGAGTCTGTTACACTTGTGCAGAGGTTTGGGGAGGGCTGTATCTTAGATTATTTGGGAAGAATCTGGAAGTGCTTCCTTGCTTGAATGAGAGGTCTTAGAACAATGAAGTTAAGGTCTAGATAAAGGACCGTGGATCATAAAGGAAGGATGGTGCAAAATGACTAGTAGAAGAGATAGCTAGAATTGCTTCGGAGAAAGCTAAGAGGGCATTTCTACCCATGCTGAGCTTCCTTACCCATAAAGGCAGGTCAGCCAGAGGCTGAGACTTTTGCTTGGTGCAGCAGAGGGACTGCTTGGGAAGTTACCCTGCTAGACCTGAGCGTACATGTTGTGCCATCACTCAGCAGCAAGAAGGAGAAGCAGTGAAGACCCAGGCAATCCAGGATATTGTGGGAGAGATTAAGGAGGACCAGTGTCATGGGGACTGAGGGTGGACAAGATTTCAAGAAGAGAAATATGGATCTGCTGTTGTGCAGGTGTTGATGACTGCTCAAGGCTGAGGATGGCAAGACTGAATTTCGTATTTCCACAGGAAAGGTGTTCCAAGAATCAGCCTTCAGCCTCTCAGACTGGCAGAATGAAGGAGGGAGTTGCAAGATGATGAAACCACACAGTATCTTTGCCTGGTTTGGGGGCGGGGGGGGAATACTGCAGTTGCATGGAAAGAAATGCATGGAGGGAGGTTGAAGGAGTGTCAAACTCCCAGAAAAGGTCTGAAATCATGGGAAGTAAGGTTCGTTTACCTTGGAGGAGCAAAGCTGGCCCTAGAGGAAATGACAAAGTGAGACAGCATGTACGGAGACAAAAAGTAAAAATCCCAGTCACAAAGATGTGGACAGGCTGCATTTGAAGAACATATGGAGGAGGTGGCTGGTATGTAAGGAGAGGAGGACAATGGAGGTGTGACCAGAGCAAAGAGATTGAGTTAAAGTAGAAAACAGCTTGTGACTAAATTAAAATAAATACTTGGTGTTTTGCTTTCTTTTCCTCTCCCAGTTTTTACATATAACTTTTTTGCGGGAACTGTAAAGTATTTTGGAATACACTGTTGAGAAAAAGTAGTCATTTCAATGGGTAAGGAAACAGTTCAACATATTTGGTGATGATTTTAACTATTTGTTTCATGGCAGAACTTGGCTGTAAAAGCTCAGCCCGTGTATTTCATTTTAGCATAAATAGGTGAATTTCTTCGTATGAATAGGACAGAGCTTAACACTTAAATAGGCACAGAAAGCAGGGACTGGAGACTAAAAATGCAGATTAAATAGATTCAACATGAATCAAATGGATTCAGATGTGAAATCTGCAAATGCAATCTACTGCAGTGTAAATCAGATTTATTTCAAGTTCCCAAGTTTGAACTGCACCTGAAAAAGCTTAACCTAAATAGAAATATGCATCTGTACAAAGCTTCTTGCCAGAGTTTAAAAATTAATATTAAGTTAAATTAGTGCAGCTTTTAGTTATGAACAAAAGATGTATGTTAAAGTGGAAACTGAACTCAGATTTATGGACTTCCAATAGAGAACACATACCACAAACCCACTGCTTACAGCATGAAAATCAGTGCAACAGTGGCAGATGCACAGCACAGTGGCATAGGATGGTGTTAATTTTTTGATCTTTGCCATGGAATATCCTACTGTAAGAACTGCAGATGGGGGGAGCCAAGAGGAGACTCCCTCTAGCCCTTGGAGTGCAGAAGGTTAGTGGTGATGTATTTATATTGCAGTACTTCAGGGACTTGAGCTTTCAATGCCTTACAGATTGTTGGTCTATAAATGGATGAGTTTCCTTGTCATTCTTTCCTTTCCTCTCCTCATGGTGTGGAAAACCATGACTAGAAACATCACCTGCATCTGTGAATTGCTTTTTTCCCCCCCTCCTTCTCCCCTGCTGGAGGCTCAGATCTTTGCAGTGGAAAGTCGAGGCCTGATAATCCTCTGCAGGGTCATCAGAGCTGCTGAGGTGCCAGACTTTGGCAGCTCCTTTGGTTCCCATGAGTGCAGGTGCCCGTTCTTCTTGCTTTAGGGGATGCTCTATTTGCACAGCCTTAATCAGCAGCACGTTATGGTTTTGGCCAGTGCAGTTTATGGTGGTGACATAGTATATTTATTTTTAATGTGGAATCGGCCCGTGCCTGATTGAACAATGTACAAATAAAAGATATGGAAATCAAAACTGGTTTGGCTTGCTGGCCAGCACAGACAAGAATAAAAAAAGAACAGCTGAACAATTCCAGCAGGTAATTCTCAGTCTTTGGTGGGTGCTTAATTAAACTTCCACATGTCAGAGGGAGGAGAGAGCAAGACTTTTCCTAGTAGTATTGCATGCATTTTGGTAATGACGGTTATGACTTGGAAGCATTAATTCTCATACAAGATGTTCTTCATTGACATTCTAGTTTTATGAATATTAAAATCTTTATCATCTGGTCAACAACTCCTGGTATTCATTTCAGAAAAAGCTGGTATTTTCATATTGTTTTGTAGATGAGGATTACAGAGAGACTGCAGTATTGTGGCATAGTGTAAAGCAAGAATGTGAATGAAGTAGGAAGCTGGACATAGTCCTCTACTGTAATCAATCTTGCTCAAAACTTTAGGTGAAATGAAAGGACTGTGGTAGCTACGTTCACAGGTCTGACCCTGTTGAAAAGCCTCTGAGAAAGAGTATTTTGCTATGTAGGCAGGCTGCTTTCAGTATCTATCTCGGGGAAAGATTTCACTTGATGACAGAATTATTATTAAATCATGTATTTCATTGCTGGGAGTTACCCCAGACTTGAAATTCAATAGATAATAGGCTTTGTGTTGCTGATAAAGTAACTAAATTTGCATATATTATGTCTGAAATAAATGGAACAAGCAAAGGGAATCTCTAGTAAATGTTTTAAAGATCTTTTCTGTGATACTTTTGGAAGCAAGTGAAAAATAAAACATATCCCAGTGCTTGACTGAGTGCAATGACATGCTTGTTAAAGGGCTTAACTGAAGCAAAATAGTCTAACTGCTCTGTCTCTGCTGAGGTAGAGAAGAACTTATTGAGTCCTAAATGTGGTTGTGGACAGTACCTGTGGGATACTCTAAGGATCCTGAACTAAAAAGTGTTTGAGACACAAATCTGGAATAAATAATAAAATCTTTCACATTTTTTTAATTCCAATTTTTCTGTTTCAAAGGTACCTAATAATGCAATATTTTTTTAATTCCAATTTTTCTGTTTCAAAGGTACCTAATAATGCAATATGGTTGGAGTAGTGAGATCACTCCCTCCTTTCCCTAAGGAGAAAAAAAAAAAGATGATGCAAGGATATTAATCATATCAGTTGTAGCAGAGGGCAGCTATCTTCCCCAATACTTGTTCCACAGCGTAAATAATTTTTCTGGGTGTCTTCAGGGAGGATTAAAAAGCCTACTGTTAAAGGGCAAGGAAGATATGGATATTTTGATTTTGTCTTTCCCGCTCTTACTCCCACCCGAGATAAAATGTTAGCAGCAAATTTATCTCTGTTATGTCTTCTGTCCAGGTCAGCTTGAGTCTCTGCTTCAGACTGTTTGGTATTTGATAATTCCCATTTAAGTCAAAGCTCCAGTGAGCTTCTGACTGTAATAGCTGTCAAGGTGTAAAACACACAGCCTCCATGCAAGCACTGTTTAATTGGTAAGTAATTCATAGTATAGGCCTTCAGCTGTGATTGCAAATCAAACTGATAATATGAGAAATCGCTACAGTGAACAATGAGCCATCATTATCTTTCAAAAATGGAGAATCTCGCAAGCAGTTTCTCTTGCTAGAAGCAGGGTGTGTGTGTGTGTCTCTGGCCAAGCTAAATCCATTGCAGAATTCAAAGGAATTCTCAGGGAAAATGATTAGATGTTTTGTTCTTCCAGGCATTGCTATAATGGATCTTGTCTCAGAATAGAAAATGGAGGTAATACTGAGAAAAGGAAAATGTTTCTTTCCTTTATGTGGTCAAAGGTGGAAGCCTTCCAAATTTGGTAAAATACAGTAATAAATCTGCAGCCATCTAGAATTATGTGGTGTTACAAGTGAAGACAGCTCCAAACTTTGTTTCTGCAGCAGGAACAAAACCCAGTTCCCCCACCTCGAATCCGCTGCTGCTCGAGTTCATCTCCATCAGCCTCTTGTACCAGTGTCCAAAGGCAGAGTTGGTCTCCCTGAAACCCTGCCTTCCAGGGCATCACTGCCCACAGTAGGCATTTTTGGTACGTTTACACCACTATTTTTATGAACAGGTGTTTTCTGTGCCATAACTAACACCCGGGACAGTCAAATTTGGAGGTCCCACAGGACTGGGTGGTACCTCGTGGGCTCCTGAATATCTAGCTATGGCAGGCAGCCACATCAGTTGACTTCAGGAGGGGAATTGAAATTAAAATTGGTCTGGTTTCTCACCTACGTTGCTCTCCAGAAGCTATTAAGTGCCTCATCTGTCCGATGGTTAAGCGGCAGCTGCTTCCTTTGAGGTCCCCCTCCTCAGAGCCGTGCTCAGGCCTGGGAGAGCACCTTTGCTCTCTGGCAGCCACTCCTTTACATTTCTCTCTTTTATGCTTAATACTGTCAATTCATTGCATTTCTCCCCCACCCATCCCCCTTGCTTGGGGATTTTTCTGCCCATTTTCTCTGTGTTGCCAAGTGGTTCTGTGTTGTAGCTCGTTAACTGCCAGTGTGTTGGTGTTGCATATGGTAAAAAAGTGTAGCTGGCAACGTAGTATCACCTCCGCAAAAGAAAAAGATGTGAAACCCCACTGAATTCAGCTCCGAAGCTGCTCCTGCGGGGATGCTCGGGGGCAGGAACCCTAATGGGTATGATTAATTAGGGATGCTGCGCAGCTGGGGAGCCTGATGCACAGGGCTGAGGTCGAGCAAACTTCTGGCTACGGGTTGAATGTCACGCTTTGCCACCAGGGATTTTAAACGTTGAGGTTAAGCGTTGTCGCTGGAAATTCTCTGGATAAATGGGGGACTCCAGAGAGAGCGAAACAGGTAACGAGGGCAGAAAGCGAGCTCTGCTCCCGAGCTGGTGTGAGAGGGGAGGGGAGGGATGATTGCTTGCTGCTTAGGAGAAAACAAGCCCCCCGAAACGGAGGTTGTTTTCCTCCGTGGGGACCAGGCGAGGAGAGGAGCAGAAGCCTGCGGGGGAGAGGGGCTGGAGGAGGAGGAGGAGGGGGAGGTGGGGTGAGCGGGGCCCAGCCTGGCAGGCGGTGGATGTGCCAGCGCCTCGGGTTGTCGTTTGCACCTCGGTCACGTGTGTGGAAAACATTGCCGCTGTTGTAGCTGGGTACCGCTCGCTGCGCGTGGGTGCAAATGGCAAGGCGAGATGTGGGACGGAGCAGAGCTGGGCCCAGCTGCTTCTGTTTATACTCTGCGGGAGGGAAGCAGACGTACAGAGCGACTGTGGCTTGCTGAAAGTCAGCCGGGGGCTGGTGGCCATGGGGAGGCTGGTGGGGACCAGAGCCTTCCCACTGAGCCTGCTTCTTCTCCCCTACCCATGGTCAGAACCTGGTGCTTGGCCCTGGGGTCCATTTCATTCGTGGCTCATTGCTCATCCGCATCCACAGCAGTTCAACCTTATCCCTCCTTGCTGTGCTCTGGAGGCCCTGGCAGAGTTCAGATTCGTTGTTTTTTTTTTTTTTTTTTTTTTCCTCTTTTCCATCTTGAAAACAATAGTAAAATTCCTGAAAAGGGGGTGAGCATGTACATGCTTGCAGGTGTGTTTGGGGAGAGAGGCATCTGAACCTGAGAAGCAGTGGTGAAGGGAGGCAGCCCAGGGCCTGGTGTGATGGTCTCCTGCTTGTGCCAGCAGCTCTTGTGAGGCCATCAAGGCTTTGTGGAATTGCATCACAAACCTCAGTTCTACTGCATTTCTCTTTTTAAGCCTTCCTCTGTATCCCTGAGGACCATAAAACTTTAAAAAAAAGGAAAAAGAAATCCATCTTACATAGTCAGTGGTTGCAGGAGCTGTGGTCTGAAGATGATCTTGGCGGTGGCATGGTGGAAGCGCAGTGCACCTGGAACAGATGTGCAAGGAAAGGAGGAGAGACCCAATCTCTCTGTTCTGCTTCTCTCCATTTCAAATTTGAATAGGACACGTGGCTCCTGACACATGTTGTCTAACCAGCTTGGTTTTATGTGCTACTTCAGTCAGGAAATTAATCAGGAAAAAAGATAAGGGAACATTATGCTATTCAGAGTAAATCGCCGCGTTACACAATGCTGCTCCCATTGCCTAGGTAAAGCTGTTTAAGAAAATGGGCTGGCTTGAGGGCTTCCTTCTGATTGTCTAATTAAACTTCCAACCTTTGCAATTATGAAAATAACCATGTGGTTAGAACTACTTGTATATTCTATAGGTAACTCTTGAATTAGCTAGAAAGAGACTAAGACATTTGCCTCGAGATCTTATTCTGAGATTTCTCTTTTTTTATGCACTTTGGTTTTGTTTTTTTTTTTTCTAAAGATACTATTTCAATGTAGAGTAGCACAAACCCATAAATGTAACTGCTGTGGTGGCTGAAACTAGAGGTCCACTTGTTGCAACATCCCATTTGCAGCAACACCCAGCTAAAAAATGCCTCTGAGGAAAGTGCAAGAAAACTGATAACAGACACCAAGCAGTTGGGTCTTTGTAGCCCCAGCAATTAGCTTCCATTTTAAAACCTTTCATTCAGCCATAGCCAAGCAATGGGAAGTTAATGCCTTGTGGCAGAGAGTTCCACTGGTTAACTGTGTGCTGCGTTAATGCTTTCTTTTAAATATTTTCATGTTTTCTGGCCTGCAGATGTGCTTCCTGTGCTATTATATGAGAAGATCAGTTGTAGATTTATTTTTTTTTTTGAGTCTGGGAACATTATGGCTATTATTTGTATTATCTAAAATTTTTAATACCGGTAATTAATCTGCAGTTCCCAAATACTGTCCTATTTGTCTCACTTCAGTCACTCAAAGTCAACAAACTCCCTTAGGATGGGTATGTGTCCTAGTCTCATATAATTTTCTTTTTTCTTCCGGACCTATAAATATAGGAAGCAGCTGCCTGCCTGATCTCCTGGGGTGCAATCCTTCTCAGGTGAAGGTGACTCCATCTTTCACAGTACACCTGTGCACTGCACAAGCAGCATGCTCTGCCTGCCATAGACATGAAAGTTTTCATTACAGAAAGGCTACAGATGCAAATATTAAAAATCTGGTCTTCAAAAGAATTGTCACTTCTCTCTTAACCCCCTCCTCCATCATCGTGGATGACTGCACCAGATGAAGGACCAGGAGCAGAGGCTGTGTTGTCCTCTGGTACGTTGGAAACGGACTTCATGCTACTCAAAGTGTTTCTTGTCAGGCTCTGTTAGCACCTTATTCTCAGCTTTTGTTGATATAAGTGAGCGCATCCCTGTGGTTGCTTGTGCCTTATAATGTCATCCTTTTTTTTTTTTTTCCTCCTGTTTTATCTGATCCTCCTTATAAAACCAGAGCTAGGTGATGCACAGCTGGATGCACTTTGAGAAATCTGCTGCTGCCTGAGTGCTACCTGTTCGTGTGATCGGAGGGGAGTGCTGAGCTGAAGAATAGAAAATGTCTTTTGTGATTGATCTGTCAGGCGGGTTTGATAGCGCGGAAAAAGTAGTAGGTGTTGTACGTGTAGAAACGTTCGGGCTTGGACTTTGTTTTCAGTCTGAAATATGAAGTGTCGTTGAAATTTGAAGGGAGAGAGGGACTTTGCATAAGCAAGCGGTAAGCGCAGCCGAGTGGCTTGCCTGGTGTGTTCGAGTGGTTTTTCGTTTTCTAATGGTGCTGGTTGCAGTGGGGACTGCAGCGTGGTAGCCCGTGGAGGTACTGACAGAAGCAGGGATCTGGTGGTGAAGGTGCGATACATGTGGTATTCAGCCATCACTCAATGCTTCACATTCTTGTGAGAAATCTGCTTTAATCTGGGTCTGGTTCCAACTGGCAGTGCATAACAACAAGGCTTTCCAGCCTTCTCCTCCCCCGGGGTTTCAGTCCTTAAAGATGCAGGTTCTGATAGCATGTTTTTCTTTCCAAGCCAAAATTTAGTTAAAAAATTGACAAGCGCTTACACCCAGCAAAATATTTAACCTTACTGCCAGGCTGGAATTAGCCTTTGAGTTGCCTTCTGCTGTTTCGTGGTTAGCAGCACTGCACCGATCAGAAAGCGGCATGGCTACTCCGCTCCTCTTCTCTTTGCATCCAAGACCTCCATGAGGTCACCCTGTTGTCAACCGTGGCTTTTCTGAGATCTTTCTCTAGAAAGATTGTCAGCTATTTCTTTTCCTTGTAATTTAAAGACCACCTTCTCAAAAGGTTCCATGAAGCAATAGGTGAGGGATCACAGCCTCCTGGGATACAGGTGTGGTCCTTGCTTTCCACTCTCAAGATGCACATCTTCCACACATCAGTGGTGGTCGCCAGGACCTGTTCTGTGACTGAGCAGGGCTACATATGGATGAGAATATGTCTCCCCTGGTTTATTTCAGGGTGACCTTTTTGACACCATTTTTCAAATATCTGGCAGAGTGAAGATAATGTAGACTAGCAATTACGTGTCTATATGCGTACTTTATTGCAAGCTGTTTATGCCCCTAGCCACTGAAATGGCCTCTTGTCAGACTTTATTATGTGAAGTGTACGATATTGGGTAAAAATAGGTTTTATATGCAAAGTCAATGCCTCAGTATCTGTAAACGAGGCTAGCTCAGGGAAAACCACTTTCTTTCTAGCTATAGCAACCAAACCAGGCTTGCTTTGCTCCAAAAGGCCAGTTTTTCACGTCCTTTTGCAGATGATGTGGTCTATGGGTTTTGTCCTATAAGCAAGGCTCAGCAGTTCTCTCATGGGTTTTTATTTTTTTTGTGACCGGTATAAAATAGATCTTGCCCTTCTGAATTGTCACTGACTTTCATAAGTCCCTCTTAAGATTTGTGGCACTGTTAGAAATACAGTCTCAGTGTCTTTAAAACATTATCTAGTATCAAGAAGCTCTTGGTAAGCTGAATGTAGGAGCAAGGCTATCCTGTGCTGGTAGCTCCAAGTAGACCCAGTGGCAGTAACATTGGCTGTCGTAGCCCAGTCTGTCCAAAGGTGAAGGGATCCGGTTTTGGAAGGTTTCGCAGGACCCCTTTGTTCAGAGTCTTGCATTGCAGAGCCGCGGGGAGCATTGCGGTGCTTCACCCACGTTGCCTTGTGAGCACGGGTGCTGAATGCAGCCCCTGATACCAAGCATCAACCTTGGTACGGCTGGGCTCTGACAGTGCAAGGATTTTGGTATTTTTGCAGTTTGCAAATCACACTGACGTTCAACTCTTTACTGGTCTGGGACTTAAATAAAGTGAAGTTGTAGTGGACTGAGTTTCTGGGCGGAGAGACTCCAGGTGACCTCTGTACAGTCCTTGTGAGCCTCTAGATATATTATTTTTGCACGTGCTGCTCAGCTTTCTCCAAAGAGAAACCATAGGCACCGGCTGTCTAAAGCACACTTGATTTAGGTTGTTTTTCCATTTACTTTAATCATATTCTCAACCCATTTAACAAACAGACAAACGTGTAATGCTTGGGGCAGACCCAGTTCGCCTGTGGGAGAAATAGTTATTTTAAATAAAAACAGTCTGATTTTTTTTTTTTTCTGGAGGTGATGAAGACCCGCAATTCTGATTGACTAGTTCACCAATAGATAAAAATCAAAATATCATCAAACTTATCTATTTACAAATTGTCCAGGAGCAGATTGTGAAATTGTCAGGTTTGTCATGTAAAGTTATTCACTAATTTCTTCAGGGAATAATTAGATCATTAGACAAATATGCCATAGGCAATCTGTGTGGGAACTTGTGTAATTAACCAATCCAAAATGAGTGATAAATTGTATATCGGTAATTTTCACACTTAGCAATTTAAGATGTGTTAAGTAGTTTTGTCATCAAGTTAAGGAACAGAAACAATACATTGTGACTTATATAACTAATTAGCATTCCCGATTTTACAAACACAAACAATTTGGAATTTACCTTGGGCGACAGTTTGCTCATGTGAGGTAGGAGAATATTCATGAGCGCAGAACTTTGCACTCACTTTTTGCAAATGCTTGAACGTTAAAGAGGTCATAAATCTGGTTAATCAGAAATTTGCCTTTCAATTCTAACAAATGTTCATGGTATGTTACTAAGGGGGAAAAAAAAAATCTCTTTTCTTTCCCTGATATTGGCTCAGCTTCTTGTAAAATCCTCTTGACAGCACTTTCTGAATCAGAATTGTGTTGTACTATGGAATGGGCCTGTGCATGTTTTGTAAAGTGCTGGGTGATTCCTTTGTTCACCAAATTGCTGAATTTATGGTGCAATGTCAAATTACGGCTTTCACTGTAAATGGAGTAAGGATGGGGGCAGGTTGGAAATGGTAGGATACAGTAATTTGGAAAGGTTAAATTGAGAATGGATGGAAATTGTGAGGAGAGGTTAAAGTGTGGCCACAAGTAGACAAGAGGGGCATAAGGCTGGTTACCAGGTGGAAAGGCTGTGAGCAGTGTGGTATAGGAGAGGTGTGCCATAAAGTGGTGGAGGTCTGGGGTGAATATCAAAAAAAAAAAAAAAAAGAAAAAAAAGCTTTTCTTGCTCCAGATGCTGCAATCCATGTAAGACCTTGGTATAACCACTTGAGAAGGTAGGATATGTGACAGTAAACTGGGGAAAACAAAGGATCTTGCTGAAGGTTAAATATATATATGCATGCATTTATTTTTTTAATATATATATGTGTGTGTGCACATGCAAAGCAAAGGAAGATGGAGCAGGTGACTTCATGGTCCTCTTCCATACCTGAATTTGAGGTCCACAAACCCCACAACTCTGCAAGTGTTAGGCACAAAACCTAAACACTTCTCTCATCCTTTCTTTCTCTGCAGTGTCTTTTAGGTACAGAGTGAGCTCATCAGTATAGTATTAGGTCAAGCACTATGCAACACCATGTATATATAACAAGGCTGTGGTGTTTGCAATCCAGGGCTACTGATGATATCAAGGTCTCTGGGAAGAACAAGCAGCTGTCTGCTTTTATACATTATGCTGATACTACAGGAACTGTGAATGGTCTCTGGTTTGCTCAGAACACATAATTAAACACAGACAAATCAGTGACACTGTCCAGTTGCATCAAGACACCAAAAAAATCCACAAACCCACCTGACTTGAACCTTTTGGTTCTTGTTTTCCGCTTGAAAAAGATGCGTGAGAGTGCCAGGATGCTTTTAGACTGAAAAGCGTTGTGTATAGCCCATTAAAAATAAAATTAAAAAAAAAGGCAAAAAAAAAAATCCACTGCACCACTGGAGAGTCAGCAGAGGGAGTGCGAGTTAGGAAGCCCCTCTTTGAATATCTGAATGGCTGCAATGCAGGAGGAGGGAAGTAAACAAAGACATGTGTGAGCTAGAATTGTGGGAAAGAAATAGACGTAAAATAAAATCTTGATGTTAAAGTTAAGGTGACAGCAGCAACACCCCTTGATGAAAGTCATGATACCCCTGCCCTTGGAGGCATGTGAGCTTGACTGAATACGCACTAGAAAAATGCAATAAATTTCTTGAGGTTGCCTAAGCACTTCCAGCTCCTGTGATTTTAATTATTATTCTTGCAATATTTTGTGCTCACACCCTCTAGTCCATCAAATCATAGTTGCACGAAAATCTTTTGCTTTTCTGTATTTTGACTTGAGTTTCTACTGAAATGATGCGGAGTCTCAGTATTACTGAGATGGTTATGGAGTCAACCTTAAATTGTCAACTGAGTGCATTTAATGTGTGAAAAAGCCATAAGGCAAATAACAAGATTCTCAGGGCTTGAAAAGTCATGATGGTGCTTAAACACTTTGAGCTGGCAATGCTAGCACTACTTAAAATGACACTTAATGAGAGTGCATTTCTGGGCAACTCCACAGAATCTATTTTATTTCTACATCATGTAGGGTTTTTCTTTTCAGTTACAGAGAAAATATGTAATAAAAAAATAATCTTGAAATGGGATTTTCTCATTTGTGTTTAATTTATCTGCTCCAAGAATACACTTATTTCCTAGAGCTATATTTTATTTTTTTCATGCAGTTCAGGATTCTTCCATCAGCCATGGCTATAGCTGATCAAGTCTGAGACCAACCATTTTTTTTTTGACTATGTTTTAAAAGGGTGACCAGGAGTGGCCTTAAAACTTAAATCAAGCTGTAGCTTTAATGAGGGAGAAACTTCTGTTTCTCAATCTTAGAGGTAAGAAGCAATGCCATCCTAGCTGAATGATATTTAAAATAATTGAATGTGGTTTTTGTCTTGTCTGGCGCTTCAGAAATATATAGCATGACCTTTTTTTACTTGCCAACATATCTGCATCTATGCTGAAGATTGAAATGAAGATAAGTGGTTGTATAGGAGATACTTGTGGGCTACTTAAATTTTTGCTCAGTTTTGAATACTGTTCTTTATCTGTATAGTAATTTACTTTGAAGTACATGCTCAGAAATAAATGCTTCTTGAGATTAAGGGGGAAATAATGCTTAAAATCTTGATTTTGTTTGTGTTTAAAAGAAAAAAAGCCAATCCAAAAAACAACACCCCCCCCAACAAAAGTGTATAAGGTCCACTTTACTTTTGGCTGCTAAAGATCACTCTTTGTAGGACACAGATGTGGCTTTTAACTGTATTGGTTTGGTGTGGGCTACCGTGCTAGTAACCCCTCATGCATTTTCAGTTTGTTTCTATCCAGTATTATGTTACCGTTTATTTTCAGTTTTTTTTTTTTTTTCCTCCTCTCCTCTCCCCTTCCTAAACTTCTGTCAATGTGTTATGGTAATGCAGCTCTGCTTTCCACTCATGAGGTGCCTGCATTCATTGGTGGGTGATACGAATAAGTAAAACCTGTCTCTTAGTGCGCATTCACAAGAGTGTTGAACTGAGATTACACTGACATCTGAAATTCTGGCAGTTTGTAACTCCAAGTGCTTACACTTTGTAAATCTCAATCGCGTCCTTAATGTAGATTTTGTTTCGTTTCTTGCTAAAGAGTAAAAAAATGTAAATTTAGAAAAGACTGTCACTCTCCCCCTTGGTCTTTGAGTGATTTAAGTCATTCCTTTGTCAACTGATCTAATGTGTTTTTGCAGCGATAATGTCTGCTTAGACTCCAACATCTGTGTGCTGGACAGAAACAGATTCCTAGATGTGTCTTGGGTGCACTGTCTTCACCACAGCACAATGACATGTAGGTAAAATGCGTGGCTTTAAGAAACAAGTACAAATGACACTGGTTTGAACTGAGCATTGTTTGAAAGCTATGATGAAAGAAACTAGCATCAGGCACAGGCTTATTTGATTTTATTGAAACTGTCCTCTTACTTGAAACTGGAAGCGAAGTGAGTCTATGGTGCCATAACTGGCTCTGGTGCTGCCGACTCTGGCGGAAGGTCAGATGTGGGTGAGAGCAGCATGACTCAGGGCTTCTGCTGGCATGGGCTGAGTCACAGCGCCAAGTTCATGTGCCTTTCTCTTGCTTGCAAAATCTGAAATCTGTGACTATGGCCACTCCTAAGAAGAAACTAAACCATGTCCTGGATGAGTAGAGCAGAGACCTGTGAAGAGCAGAACGTTTTCTCCTGATTCATCGGAACAGACATCTCTTGCTGCTGGTTGGCCCCGTTGGGACTGCAGGACACTTAAGGTCTGTTCATGGGTTGAGTTTTGATCCAGCTTTAGCTCTCTTAACTGAGCATGATCTGTTTCCTCACTTTCATGCCTTCTCCACAGATATCTGCCACCTTCTTGCCCACCCCTGTGTGCATGGACTTAGAGACTTTTTATCAGCTGAAGTAGCCTTGATGTTAGTGTGTGTTGCGGGCTGCCTGTGAATATAGCTTTTTTTTCCCCTTAGAGCAGAGGGAACCAGAAAGTTACCTCCATACCTCTGACCCTGAAAGAGCCCAGAGGCTAAGCAGGTACCTGAGATACAGTTGTAACTCACAAAAGATTGAGGGTTTTTTCTGCCTTGTTGTTTAGTGAGGCTTGAGTTAACATTGCCGCGAGGGTCTTTCTCTGGTCTAGACCTTGGAAACAAAATGTTCCCCAGCAAAGAGCTGATGAGCCTCAACATGTCAAACTGATGACTACCATTTGCCCTTGTACAGCATCACCTGCTAAGTAAGGAAGGGAAAGTTTCAGCTACAAAATTATATGGTTATACAAATACAAAATACTTCTTACAAAAGAAGAATAACATGCCAAGATAAACCACCGCTCTCTGTAGCGGAGAAATGGAGCAGCTGCTCTTGGGCAAGATGAGGGGTGTAACCGTAGATGCCAGAAGTCAGTCTCCGTGCTGGAGAGCAGCGATGGAGTAAGATGGTTTCTGTTGCGCAAAGTGTATGGTCTTTAAATAAGTACAGAGCTCAGCTACCCAATCTCATGCCTTCCTGAGGAGAGGTCGTGGGATGTGGCCATGCTTGCTCCTCAGGCTCTCTGAGCCGGCCGATTTCATGACACTGGTGTGTCTGGTGGCCCCTGGAGGGGGAAAAGGAGAGGGACTGGTGGTAGTGGGGTCCAAACTCTGCCTGCAGTGGTGGCTTGCAGGAGCATGGCCATGGGTGTTTGAGAGATGTGACCAAGGTGCTGAAGGAGCGGAGAGGTAGGACAGGCTATGGTTGCTGATGGGCTCCAGAACTCTCTGGTTGCTGCAGTGGGGCTTGGCTTCAGGCTGTGTCCAGCCATTCTCTGCTGGCGTCCCCAGTGACTGTCCAGCTTTGCTCAGTCACTTCATTCTTCTAATTACTTTTTTCCTTTTTCATATAGGAAATGAAGTTGGTAGCAATGCTGACAATTTAAATGCAGCAGTCACAGACCCTCTGACTTCTCCATTCAGTGTGTTCCTGTAAAAGATTACTTTGGGTCAGTTGAAATGGACTTAATTTTTCTTCTGAATAAAAAATCATCACAAGCAAAAGTTGCATCTGGCCAAACCAGTATCTTTCATTTCTTGTTATCTGACCCTTCTACCACTTTTATTAAAAAAAAAAAAAAATTAAAATATGTAGTTCAAATTAAAGACCATTTTGCTGTTTAACTCTTCCCCCAAACCCAGAACCTGAGGGAAGCAGTTTAACTTGTAGAAGTTGTTCTCAATTCTTTCAATATACAGATCCAAGTTTGACATGCAATACCAAACCCTGTTGATCTGAAATAAATCGATAAATAAAATAGCTGTCAAGAATGCTGCCAAGCCTTCCCCATGTAGACTTCTGTGTGCCAGCTGCACTCAGCAGCCCAGCTCCAATTGTTAGGCTTTCTCCATATTGTAACAGGTTTAAGCCTTAAAAATAAAGGCTGACATCTTGAAGACCAACATAATCATCTCTGGAAGCCTAGGCCAAAAGACAAGAGTTGCAAGATCACTGACTTGTGCAACAATACATTTTCTTGTGTTTGAATAATAAAAATGCTGCAATTACTTTTAATTAATTTAAGCAAACCAAATTTTCAGGGATGCTCTACTTTTCTTTCCCAAATGAGAGGTTAAGTGGGCTGGCAGAATTTAATTTAATTGGCAGCATTTTGCTTTTAAGTTACTGCAGGTCACCTTACTGGCTGGACCTTGTATTGTGTTTGGAGCCAGTTGTGGGTGGATAATCTGATCCTCTAGACCAGGGGCTCCTGTGGTGGTGCCACCAGCACACCCACAGTCCTTCCCAAGGAGACCAGGTGGGAGGAGTGCTCGTGCAGTTTTATTTGCAACATGCAGCCAGAGCCAAGACCCACGGTCTGTGCTCTCAGTTTTGATGGTTTTGGGTCCTACTGCCTATATGTGAAGAAATATCTGAGAGAGTGGCAGAACCTCCTGGATCTCTGTGCTGTATTACTATCAAGACTTGCATGTTGGTTAAGTGGTTTTATCTCTTGATCAGACCACCCAAACTATGCCTTATGGTTTCAGGTGTGAAGCTAAACAGTGCAAGAGGAAATACCAATGGCAAAGTGCTCCGTTAGTTTGGACAAAAAATGCATTGTATTTGTTGAATACATAGTACGAATTGTTTCTTGAGCCTTGGCTGAGCAAGTGCAATTCTCTTTGGAAACTCAGTTTGAAAACCCCACTGGTGCCTTTAGTCACCCACAGACTTATGAATATGTTGCCAGTGCAGTCCCTTTTGCTGTGGAAAGCTCAGAGGGGACCTACAACCTAGGTATGTCAGCCCTCTCTGCCACTTAAACTGAACAAAGGTGCTTGTGGTTGACTGTAGAGGCCTGATCTGTGGGGCAGCCATCTGAGGCATCTCTCTCCATTCCTCTCCTTCACCCACCGGCTCATACTTTTCCAAGAATCCATGAGCTGTTTGTCCATGGGTTCAGGAGGGATCAGGTTGTGCTTATTCTTCCTACTGGATAGGTACAGGTGCATGGTATTTAGCTTGACTGCACTATCAGCCTCAAGGGCTATGGCGGAGTTTGAAAATAGGTCGACTATGTAGCTGTTTGTTGATTTAAAGACTTTTAAAAAGAAAAAGGGGGAGAACACACTCCACACCCCCCTCTCGTAGTTATTTATTTCTTGGCACTTCTTTCTGTCTGGGTTGGACCGGTGCTGCTTTGTTGATCCATATGAAGATTGTTGAGCCATATAAAGACCCTGCTGTCCTATTCCTGTCAGATATTCTGTCATGTGTTCCTGCCCAACTAGTAAAATGTCATGAACAACACAGCCTTTCCTACATAGAATAGCCTTGGGCAAATGCACTCTACTAGTGCCTAACAGCCCATGGGATCTAATCTCTGCTCCCTTAACGACTGTTCATAACCTTTCTGTGCACTTTAAGACTTTCCAGACTAATCCTTTTGCATATAATCGTAACAAATAAGAATTTGGGAAGGGAGCACCATCTAGGACGGGGTCTGGGGACCAAGGGTCTGCTATGGCAAACCTACGTTTCAGTCACTTTTCCACATTATTTTTGGGAAGCAAAGTGTCTGTGATGACTGAACCACAGGGAAAGGTTTAATGTGGTGTTTTGTATTTGCTAGTAAGAATAACCTTTTAGTTTAACTTGCTACAGACTGTGCTTCCAGATTTTGGAAGACCCTCTATGTGTGATCCCTGAAGGTAACAGCAGTAGTGCTATATTATACCTGGCTGTCCTTCTTGGATGACACTGACTTGTATGCCGAGATCCAAGGGGGGGATACCTGACACTCAGCAGTAGTGCAGTAGTTTCCAAATAACTGTGGATTTCTGCAGTCTGCCAGTGTTGGTTGATACACCTGGAGAGTAGTATGCCTTTCCTGAGCTGCAGTGGGAGAGGCTTATTCTGTGGACGTGATGATTTGGCATTTCCCATGGGATGGTCCACTTGAGGGCATGGTTGCCAGAAGTCCTGTGAGGTCCTTGAGTAATTACTATTATGGAGATAATTTTAGAGTGAAGCAGGTGCTGCGAGGTGACAGTTGAGGTTGGGTGGAGTTGAGATGCCTGATTAATTGCTATAGTTAATTAAATCCACCTCTGAAAGTGGAGACAGGTGGAGATGCTGGCTGAAGAGACATGGGAGTACATCAAGTACAGCTTTGCAAACTGTGTTCAGGTGAGCTCCGAATTGTTGGAGCTTTCTTGAGGTTGGTATGTCCTTCTGGAGGCAAATCTCTCTCCAAAATCCAATGGTTATTGGGCCTGGATATCTCATGGGGTGGCATTAAGCTTCACATCTTTCTGTACATGTGAATCCAACCCAGTTTAGTAGTAGCTGTAGGAAAGCAAGTTAAGTCATCGGGTGCCTGGTGGCTGCTCTTTGCAGGAGCCTCTGTTGTGGCACCACATTGCAAACCAAACTCACTGTTGTGAGCTGTGGAACTCGGCAGAGCTCAAAGCTGTAGGCACTGAACTTCTGCTCTCATCTCCTGCAAGAAATTCAGCCCTGCAGGTCAGGGCTGGGCTGAGATGGCCTGGCAGGGAAGGTACACGTAGGTAAGGAAATAGCATTTTTCATCAGCTCTGCCAAAATTATTCCTTTCACCCTGTGATAATTCTCTAAAGTATTTTTACAGCTACCCTTTAGAGAGATGCAAATTAGGCGATTTGTGCATCTGCAACTAATGACCTTTGCGCTGAAGTCATACCCAGAGCAGCACAGATACCATCAGCTCTGTCGGTGGGCTGAATGCAGCTCCTCTGGTGGCAGAAGCCCCAGCGACCTGCTCTCCTCTTTCTCAGGCAAGGAAGAGACAACTTGTGATTAAAGCAGGGCTGGACCCAGGAGGTCAGCCTCTAGCTCCCAGCTCTGCCCAGGATTGCCTCTGTGGCCTGGAGGTGACTGCTCAGGGGAGTGACCTGCTGGTGTGGTTGCTCCCAGACCTATTTCAGTCTAGCCAAAAGCACTTGCTTTGAGCAGTGTCAGTGGATGGAGCTGGGCTGCTGGTGCAAGCAGCTCAGCTGGCTGAGCTGGAGGGAAGGTGGGACACTGTTGAGTTTGGGAGAACTCAGGGTCACATTTGCAAATGGGGAGATGCCACTTCCTTTCTCTCCCCTCAATAAACAAACAAATCCCCCAAACTGTTAGTTATTGCAGTGAATTACACCTGGGATTAACCTGTGCTCTTGGATTCACTGATCTTTGTGCAAGGCAAACAGGAGCGCCGAGGCTGTTCCCAGGAGCTGGGAATGAAGGACTGCTGCACTATGTGGCATATTCCAAGGGCAATGAAGGAGAAAGACTTTGCATTATTCCTTGCATATGTGGCAACTCCGAAAGTACCAGGAAGCTTGCTCTGGTTTCTCGGTACGCTGTAATCCCACAGAGGTGTTTGCGATAGCAACTTTGATCATGCGGTACCTCTGACCTCTACAGACCAGGGTGCTGGAACAGATTCAGCCCAGGATGGCTCCGCTGGTCGAGGGGAGAGGTCAGACAGCCTGGGGACAGACGGAGGAAAAATGTTCACTGGGACAACTGGCGTCTGGACTGATATGCTTTCTTTAGTCTTGGAAAAGGATCAGCAGGCTTAGCTTCTCTTGAGACAAACACTCCTTAGAAAAATAAGTTCAACCACGGGAAAGTGCCCAGACATCACATTTTCAAAACAGAATGTTTCCATTTGCTTTCATGCGTTCACAACGTTTTAGTCAGGCTGTCTGAAACTGTAACTGTGCTGTTACAGCAGGAGACTTGGGACTCTCTGTCTTACTGTATAATCCCCATGTTTGCTCTAGGTACGTCTTAGGAAACAGCCAGAGGCTGGGGTCCCTTTCATGAATCGCTTACTGGTCTAAATGACAGATGTGATAAATGAGGATATAACAGACATCAGAAAAGGGCTGATCAGGATATTACAGCTTGCGGATTCGTGGTTTCTGAGTTTAGATGCACCTATATTTTATTGGGTCCTCTGTTTATACCAACACAGGAGGCCAGATTCTCATGCCGTGTGAAGGACGAGCTCAGCACAGGGTCTGCTCTTTGATGTTTGTAGGCAAAGGGGATTTCTCAGGAGCAGTTTGAATGAGGTGAGGGGCTGATGTGTGCTGACTAGAGCTTGGAAAGCTGTTCCAAGCATGAGAGAAGGTGTGGGAGATGGTGCAGAAATGCCTCTGTGATGAGGGAATGAAGGGGAATGCAAGGTCAGTGCTGCAGGACTTGCTGGGGGGTGGGTCGGGTCACATGCGGGACCGTGGGCAAATCCATTAACTGCTCTGTGCTTAAGCTTTACCGCTGTAAAGCGGGGCTGGTAATGCAATATACTTGGCTCCTGTGGTAACTCACAGTTGATAACAGAGATGTCCAGAGTAAACACAGCTAAGCCGGGATCTGGGTATGCATTCGGGTTTATGCTGTTCTTTCTTTTTTCAATGCTTTTAGAAATCCTGCCAAAGTCAAGGGGCTATGAGAAACCGGGCTTTCTATCAGCATCCAAAGACTGAAATCCCAGCAGAAGACCAGATATTGTATTATTCTACTTCATTGAGTACCTCCTTGAGGGGTTAAAGTAGCCTGTGACAACGTGTTATCACAAACAGTGGAGTGTCTTACAGCCTTTTGGGAAAAGGAAAGATACACTATCTGTACACTTCAAAATCCATCCGTAGTGGCAGCCACGTAGATTGCACCCCCTTCCCCCCAGCCCTCAGCTCATCACAGTACCTGGCCACTTCAGATACTGCAGATAACTCTCTCTGCTCCCCAGAAGGAGTTTCTCAAGTAATGCATGTTTAGTACCGGCTGGAAGAGAGCCTCACATACAGCAGCTCATACATCTTCAGCCCTGGACCTGCATAGGTCACAACTCAAATACTGGTTGAACAGAAATGTATGTTCTGTTGCCCATGTAGCCATAGGGGGAAAAATAATTTTAAGCTCTTGCATCCATGTAGAAAGCTGTTTTTTGTACTGACTGCTTTACTGTTGCTGGGACATGTATGGGTTATTACACGCTGGGCTATATGCTGTCCTTTCCCGGTGGCTCCTGTCCTGAAACAAGCACTGCTTCAAGTCACCGTTTTCCACGGAGTTCCAAGCAATAAATGCAGGGAACTTGTTTTCAGGACAATGGAAAGTTTAAGTGTGAGTTCAGGAGTTTGTAAGGTAATAGATCCTGTCCTGTCAGATTCTATACCAGAGGGTATAGAGTATGTTAGATATCTAATCCCAACAGCTGATGAATTAATATAACTTAATTAAGGTACAGTTTTGCTGAAAAACATACATTAAGGCAGGAGTAATGCTATTACTGAATACCATGTAGCAACATGTCGATGTCTTTTCTAAAACAATAAAAGAATAAACAGACATCAAAATGGATAAATCTTTTCACATACATCAAAATGGATAAATCTTTTCACATATTGCTAGAGATGATCAAATAATTTATGGCAGAATCTAGCTTTGTTTTTTTCCACTTTTAAATCCTTCATAATCAGGTCCTTGTTTCTATTTGCAACTTGTTAGTGTTTGCCAAATTGCTTCTGAACAATTTTCAGCCGAGAAGTTGCTCATGAGGCTGCTGCTCTGTAACTAGCTGGTGTTTGTTCATGATGTGCTTGACTGGCTGCTGAAGTCAGTCTGCACTCTTTTTCTGAGTGAATGGCTTAAACTTTGTGAGCACAGTGGAATAATGGAGCAATACACACTCAAACTGCATCGTTTGATAATTTATATTAAAGTCATGAAATCTTTGGATTTGGGACTGCTTTCATAGGCAGTGTGATCCAGGCAATACAAAAAGGGAATGGTATGATCGGACTGGTAGCAGCAGATAGATTTCATTGACTTTTGCCTTCCCCAGTTCTTTGTATTATTTAACTTGATGAAAAAAAGTATTTGAGCTTCTGGTTCTTGTTCTTAACGGGGTGCAAGGTGTTGGAGTGTGATGGCTGACCTTTCTGTTGGCTTCCTGCGTGGATTTGAGTTGGTTGCTGTCTTCCTGCCTGTACCACTAAAGTAGCACCGCCTGATGCCCTCTGGCTGTAGGGCTGGTCCCCTCTTTGCAGGCTTCTCTTGGAAGGAGTGGAGGTGGCCTGAAACAGATTGAATTAGCAGCGGAGTACAGTGGACAACTGGGATGCTTATGCTTGAGCTTGGTCCTTGGCCTCCTTGAACTTTGTAGGTGTTACCGGTGTGATTTATCCTTGATAACTGATTCTTTCCTGTCTTGGAGAAGTATTACTAAGGGGGGGAATATAATTATTCAGGAATTGGTTTTATAACAGACTCTTTTTTTTTTTTTTTTTTTTTTTTTTTTTTTTTTTTTTTTTTATTGGCAAAAGCAACTAGGTAAACCAAAAAATATTATGTATAGACTAAGGGTAGCCTTCAGGATACCTAATGTTACAGTGTTTCCTCAAAGAAGAGGCTGAATATGGATAAAAGGGAAGGAAAGTGCAACTTCTGGGGTAGTGAAAACTTTGAGATGGCTCAAGGAGAAAGGATATGTAGGAACTCTTAGCCTGTAGGTCACCCCTGCCTTGTCATGAGTAGCAGGCTAATGCGTGTGAAGAATATACTTATTTATATCTGTGGTTTTACCAGAGGGGGTTGTCAGATTATACTTGATAAAGCTTGAAAATGTTTCTGCGTTTATGGCACTCTTGATTTGCTGAAAGGAACAACCAAGCAAATAACTGATGACTGATTTTTGCTGCCTTGTGCAAAAATATGCCTAAGTGTGTGATTTCAGCAGACTTCCCTACCGCTGCAAGTGAGATCAACATCAGTATTGCAGACTTCTGGGGCAAGGAAGAAACTTTGCTTGGAAGTGAGAGAAGAGGAAGGAGGAAAATGATCATTTAAGTATATATGAATGGGACATAACAGTATCTGCGTGTTATTTTATCTTGCCTTTGTATTGACTTACGTCCCTCATTTTGTTTATCTTTGTTCTTAAGAGGAACAAGGCAGTGATTCATCACCAATATGCAGGAATACCTCACTTTGCATTTGTATGGTATTGTCTGTCCAAGTGGCTCAAAGGCCTTTACAGACTTTGAGGGCTGTGTCTTCAGCTGGTATACCAGTGTTACACTGACACCGTTTAAAATACACAGACAAAAAGGGAATTGAGATAGGATCAGATTTTCAATGTGACATACCATAATATTACAGATGCAAAACTGCCTCCCCCCAAACCCAACAACAGCACAATTTGCTCATGGGTGACTTCTCTAACATCAGCTTTCAGACCTGCGGAAGCACCTGTTTCTCTATTCTATAGGAGTTCCTTGTTCCTATAGTTTTACATGTCTGTACTGAAATGTACTGTTTGGACGAGTCCCGGTTAGCAACTGATGTGAAATTATTTTGTACAACAGCCCTGTGTTTACTGTTATTTACTCTCTGTCAATCCTAGGGGGTCTCTCAGGCAATTAATGATGCTTTATCTTGTACCTCATAATTCTACGTCTGAGTGTTTCGGTGCTGGATGTGCATTCAGATGCAGAGAACTGCTCAGAACTCCCCTCTGTGATTGCTTTCTCTACCAGAGCTAATGATAAGTTAGTTGGGAAATATGTGGTACTGATAGTTATACTGTTACAAGTTTCTAATGTGAAAATGTCACATTGGACCAAGCATTGCAAAAACCATACTTCTCTGCAGGTAACTGTGTTGGTCTTGTATATAAATTCTTCAAATAGATGACTTTATATATGTGTATGTATGTGGAAAATTTTAGATTTTTGTGCTTACGATTTGATTGAAAATAACTATATATATTCACAGGTGTTGATTCGAATCATAACTTCTTGATTTTTTTTTTTATTTTGTTTGCTGAACCCCTATCATGTTTACTGGACTTCTTGTTTGTTTTCACTTGGGCCATGTTATTCCGAATATTCTATAGCTTCACTGGTTGCTCTATAATACACTTGAATATTTGTCTTTTTGTGTACTTATTCTTATTTTTGGGACCTTCTGGAACTAGTCTGATGTTCCAATCTTTAAAAAATAATAACAAACGAACATTAGCAAAAAGCATATTTTTTCAGGTATCTATCTTTAGTATTTTTAGTTATAAGATATCTGGATCTACTCACTAGCAAGCATTGTTCAATGGTTTTTAATGATAGATATTCTTTGCTGCTAATAAAAAGAATTGGGAATTTTAATTACTAATGGAATGTACTTCACCTCTGTAGTTTACATACACAAGAACAAACTGTAGGAACATTATAGGCTGGTTGCTAGAGGGAGATAGTAAAATTGTCAGTAATACTGCAGAAACAGCAGAAATGGGTTTGACTTCTTTTTAGGAAAGAGCATTGGCTTTGTGGCCTCCTAATCAGCTCCTTGCAAAGAACCTTCTTACCGTTTGTGTCTAGCTATTTCTTCCCGCTCAGTTTTATCCTTGTCTTTTGAAGCAAAACTTTGAGTACTACTGGCTGTGGGGCTGCCTGCACCTATGCTGAATGAGTTGGGGTCAAACCCAATCGTTTTGCTGACTGCCGATACGCAGTTTGGTAACTAGTGCATTTAGAACCCTCAGAAACATAGAAACATCTACAAAATAGAGGTTCTTCATGTAAAGGTTCTCATGTGTAAGAGTTGCATTAAAAATTATCTGTAATTTTCAGAAACGTCTCGTTACAAACTGTGGGGGCTTCCAGCAAACTGGAGTCATGTGTAATGCAGTTTTTATTTCTGCACATTAAACAAGTGTTCAAGGATTAAATCATCCTGCTCCCTGATGTGATTTGGTGGTCTAAAACAAACGTGGACTAATATTCCCCCACCTGGGCTTTTACATTTCCCTGAAGTCTTATATAAGCTGTGTAGTACAACGGGATGCTGTGTCACTTATTCCAAAGGTATCATCACCAGTGGAGACTTGCCAGGTGACTTCATCCTCCCACTCAGTTTTGCCTCTGTCTCACGGTTCTGTTTCGGGGAGGGAGCATACCAGCCTGTTGTCCTTGTGCACCTCGCTGAATTTTCTTTCCATGTTTCCTACTGTGGAATCCTTGAGGATTACTTGCCCGTTTAAGAAAGCTGAAAGATCTCCCTTCATAGCTGATTAATTTCTCTCATAAAGATAACTGTTTCCTCTGACCCCTCAATCTTTCTTTTCTGTTCCCGCTAAGAAGGATTCCTTGGTATTTGCTTTGCTAAATATTGGATATTTCTAGCTGGGTAGAAATGTCTCCTGATTCTTTTTCCTTGTGGTCACAAATCTGTTTCTTGTATCTCCAGTTCTTGTACCATCTGTCCTTCCCCCTGCAGCATGTGTGGCTGTAATTTGGGTAACTTATTGTCCAAGAAGTCTTTGTTTTCTCAGATGCTGTGCATTAATGACGTTTGAGTTTTAGACTGTGTGTATCCTTCCTTTTAATGGACCAGGAGCATATTTGGACCACTATCAGACTGGAAAACCTGAGCACAGCCAAAGCACTACCAGAAACTCTTTCCTGCTCATCTCCTGTTTTCTTAAGGGAAACAGCGAACCTCTCCTATCCAGGCTGTCCACTCAAACTGGTGGCTAACTGCAGCCCCTTCCCAAGAAACTCAAATAAGCTTCATTTCAAAGATTCAGTGACATCATTTCGCAGAATTGCTGGGTGAAGCATAAGTTCATTTCCCTCGGCACCACTTCTTAATGCATTTTTGTTCATCAATGCGTACAACTAATGCGAAGAGGCAATTCAGTCTCAGCAGTCATTCTACTGAGGGTGAAATACTGATAGGTACTTCATTTAATAAAATAATAATGCTGTGCAGCTGTACACTGTCTCTCCCACAAGGATCTCGAGGTACCTGAAAGAGTATTAAATAATTAAGCCTGACAATACCCCTGTATTTCATTAGTTCCGTTTCACAGGTGGATTAGCAGAGGTTAAGTGACTTGACCGAGGTCAGGATCAGACCTTATTCCTGCGAGGGAAGCCTGTTTGGGGGATAGTTTGTACGTGGGTGGATCAGCTGGTCCCGCGTCGGGTCTCTGTGACAGCCTGGGGTTTGTGCACGGAGGCAGAGCCAAAGCCTGTGGCAGAGCAGAGAGGGAACCAGGGAATCCTGGCTCTGTTTTCTTAATTTGTTTCCAAATGTCCAGGCCTGGGATAATCCATACTAAATGCGGTGACAGGACTGAAGGGTTTGATTTGCTAAAGCCACAGAAATATATAACCTGGTGCCCAAGAGACCTGTAAGGATTTGTTTCATATCCACTGACATCTCCTGTCCAGTTGGCTCAGCAAGTCATATTTTTGTAAAGATATTTTGCACCATCTGTATTGAAAATGGCAACCTGGCCAATTACAATGGATTTTAAGTTTATTCTGTGAGAGAGTTTTAAAATGGAAAGAAACCAGCAGTGAGCCAGGGGGAGGAAATACCGCATCTTTCCCAAGGAGAGTTAGGGTATGATCCTGCAGGCAGCTGAAACGTGCTGAATTAGTTGGGTGCTGAGTGTTCAGCCCCTTTTCAGAGATGCTCAGGACTTTGCAGAGTCAAAGCTCTGAGCTATAAGGTTAAGCATGAACATTAATGAAATGTTATCTCTCTACCAGATGGAACTAAGTGACAAGTACTCTGGCTGTCAAGCGCAGAAAATTGTGAATCTGTCGCACATCCCCTGACAACAGCGAGGCAATCTTCTTAAAACTGACTTATGCAATAGGAATTGCACTGTGGTGGGGTCTCATTCATGTGGACAGAAAGCTGACCTTTGGTGGCAACTATTCACCCCTGTTTTTTGTTGTTTGGCTGTTTTGTTTGGTTTTTTTTTTTTATTCTTATTATTTGGTAGGATGCATCTAGCTTTCTGATCAGCTGCCACCTTGCAAATAATCCACTTAAGAGGATGTTTTTCCAATGCTAAAATAGCTACAAGCTAAGGCTCAACTTGCATAAAAATTACATGTATACTTGAAATCTTTACAACTGATGATTCCAGATAAGAGCAGATACTCCGTTCTGATCAGCCTTCGGCTGAAAGGTGTAACCACTACGAGCCTTTTGCTGTCAATGAAACATCTTCCCTGTCTACCAGGATACAACAAAAACATTATGTTGCCATATCAGAGCGCAGCAGAACTTTCCCGGAGCCTTAAGGGATTGCCTCATATTTTACTGACTTAACTAACTGCTGATAAATGAACAACATCATATTTTTTTTTATATATGTGCATACCCTGCATGAATGATCATGTACTATTATTGTCTCATCCACAACTGAAATATGCCCTTTATAGAAGGGGAATGCAGCATACAAGGGGAATGTATAGGAGAATGCTTACATATTTGAGGTGGGAATTGAGATGGAAAGTAGAGTTAGGAAAATAAAAGAAGCTTTCAAAGTGATCTCGGGATCTGACTGTATCTCTTTGGTCTAACCTTGTAGCTGCAAGCTGATAGTGAATAAAATGAGGTTGTTCAAAGGAAACTGAAGTTCCTCTGGAAGTTTGGCTTCTTGTGGTTTTCAGAACAAACTTACCTTTGCCATATAATTGACCTGCTGCTTCAGTTCTCACCTGCCCTTTGAAAATGCCCTCATCTGTTCCTTCAAAGAAGGGCTCATTTTATCATAAAGTTTAGATGAATGGCTGGAGTGATTTTTTTTTTTGGTATAAAATATTCATTATGAACAAACTGTGAAGTTGTGAATATGCATGATTCCCCTTTAATCTGCTTTTTGAGAAATGTTTCCTTTAAAAAAAAAAAAAGGCAAAAATGGGTCTGCTCAAACTGACCAGCAAGACTTAAGTATCAGTTACTGAACAATCTGCATGCAAGCTGCCTACAGGCATGATTATTTTTCACGTAAAGAATTTGCTGAGTGACTTTGAAGAAAACCACAAACGTGACTGTGGACAACCCGCAAAGGACAAACTTGCTCAGTAAGTTATGTGTTTCGCTCTAACAACAAAACAGTCTCCAAATAATAGATGTTACATGGTTAAGAAAAGAGAAGCAAGTCTTGAAAAAGAGGATTGAAAAACTTGTGGATATACCAGAAAACTCCTACTATACCTGGGAAGCATGTTCAGTAGTTGCGTTTCTTTACAGCAGAAGGGGAAGTGATCATTGGGTTAGTGCATTGACAAGTGCATTTAGGTGGTAGCAGACGTCAGCTACATACTTGAGATGAGAATGTTTATTTATCAGCTGTTTGCTGGGATGTTTTTGGAAACTGCTACCCCTTAAAATAGCGGCAACCTGTGGGATTTCCCTGCTGCCATCCAGATGGATGGCAGTTGGACTAGATGATCTCCAGAGGTCCCTTCCAACCCTGACCATTTTGTGATTCTGTGAGTCCATGAAGTTGTATGGAAGTGTTGTGTGGCCCCTCTTGTTGTCCCCTCATCCAGGCAATGCTACTTGCTATATGTTACTTTTGGGTGGCTAACACCTCCATTGCAGTGGTAGATCTCCTTAGAACATTTGTGTGGGAAGTGACTGTTGGGAAGGGGAATCTCCCCCCCTCAATCTTCTTATCTCATGAAATGAGTCTAGGAGCCGTTCTCTTGAAAGTCATCTCTTTTGTGCTACTTGGAAATGGAGCTGGGGAGGAAACATTGGGAAACGTCCCAAATTCAGCTCACAACAGCTTTTAACCAGCAGGGTTCCAGGTAGTGGTTATAATAAGGATGACTTTCCAGGGACTTGGTTAAGACAAAACTAGTGTTTTGGTGCTTTTAAGAAGGTTAAACTTCTGTCTAAGGTGCCCAAGCCTTGCAGATGTTGACCTTTGAGTTACTGCAGTATTTTGAGGTCTATGGAAACACTCTTTGAGCGAATAGTGGAGAGAGGATTATAATCCTCTTCTGTAAATGATCTCCTTGTGTTGTTTGATTCTTCTCCTCTAACACGTGTTTTATTGTATGACGAGGGTATGGTGCTTCTCTAGATGCTGTCCTGCTAGAAGAGATTTCTCACTTCTTTAGGTAGTTTCAGTTGAGGCAGTGAATAAGACTGAAATATTCTGCTTATGCAATTGCTCCTAGTAATAAAACCTATGGTTCAAATGTATGCATTTACATTAATGAAAGAAGGTTGCATTGCAAGTAGTGGCAGCTTCCGCATTGGTCATAACTCACCACAGTCCCAGTTCAGCAAGTTTTAATTGGTGAGACTTTAGCTTTCTCACAGGCAACTTCCAAACCATCTCATTAATTTCAGTAGATGTTTATGCTGTTGGGAGTTACTGAGCTCTCAAGGAGGTACAACCCTGAACAAAACAGTCTTCTGAATGTATAGCTTGCAGCTTAGGTAAGCACAGGGTAAGAGATAAGCGCTCTGATGTGATAGGACTAGAGATGTGTGAGAACAAAGGTTTGTTTTCCTTTTCCACAACAAACACATAATTGAAAAAGACAATCGAACCAGCTGACAAAGTCTGTGACTGTGGGCAGCATGGGTCAAGTCAATTGTGCGGGAAATCAAAATGTTGCTTTGACTTCTGAGTGCTGGGCAGCCATGTCCTGTCTCTGAAAGTCCTTCACAGTTAGGGGAAAAGGATCACGGGAACAGGTCTCCATCCTGCTTGCCAAATTCAGGGTATGCCTCTCGTCCCCACTGCACCCATGTAGTCTTGCCTTAAACTTCTGTGTCATGCTTGCAATGAAGTGGGTGTCAGAGCTGGGGGAGGCAGGGATGTGCTGAAAAGCCATGCGTGTTTGTGAAGTAAATATTCAAGGGACAGAAATCTCAATTTAAATAGTAAAGGAGAAGAGAAGACACCCTGAGCACTCTGTAACAAGGGAAGGAAGTTAGAGGAAAGGAAGAGCTTTACTTCCAGAGTTCAACCCACTCTTCTCCAGAGCATGACCGGGAGCCTTGCATTCCAAAGCTGTCCAAAAGCAGAAGCTGTCAAGGACTGCTGAAGCTTCATGTTACTGGGTTTTTGAGATGGCTCCTGTTGCTTAGTTTTGAAATGCAGCCAGTGCTGGGGTAGGTCGTGCAGTTGCAACATGCACATCATTTTTGAGCAGAATATCAACTCTGTGGTAGAGAAATCCAGGCAAAGTGGAAGCTGGCTTGGGCATCCGCGCTTGCATCTCTGGGCTCATGAAAGTGAAAAATGAAATATTTGACTATCGCAAACAGCTCCAACACAGTGATCTTCAAAAACGTGTTGCAGGAGCCCTGTTTCGCTGCTGGCTGTGGGGAAAGGAGACTGCACTTCTAGAAGCACCCCATCCTTTCCTTCCTCTCCTGCTTGCATATTGACCCAGCTTAACACTCTCTGGCAGGGTCAGGAAGCACATAAGTTCAGAAAGGCTACCTGCCAACTTTCATTTTTCATAGTTTAGTCATTCATGGTTTTCTGTAGAAGAAACGCCCTGTTTGGTTAGGAGGTAAACTTATTTTGGCAGGGAGGTAAATTCGCAATTCTCACTGTCAAATTATGGCTAAAAAGAAAGAGAAACCATTTTTGCATTCCAAGAATTAAACTCGTTAATGTATGTAGCATTACATTTTAGCAAAGTAATCACAGCTGAGCATCCAAAATGTTGTCTTGTATGCTTGAAAAATTTACTGAAAGTAGAAACGGAAAGGGCTCTGCCATGTCCTTTAGAAGAGAAGCTGCTAGTAATTCTCATATTGGGTCAGCAATACAAGATGTTAACATTTTTTATTTATATATAATAGATACATGCATATGTATGTGTGTGAGTATAGGGGGAAAAAATCTCATGATGAAAATTTTCAGTAGTGTTCCATATTTCAAGCCATACTGCTGCCTCAAATTGAGCATTTATAATATCCATTATCTGAAGTTTAGGCTTCGGAAGGGCGCATATATATACATAATGTGGTGATTCTATGATATGAATATAAAAATATACAGAAGTAATGTGTAACTTTTTTTTTTTTTAAAAAAAAAACCAAAACAAAACACGGGGGATGGGGCAGAAAGCCCAGCTCCTTGTTACTATGCTGGTTTTGGTGTTCCTGTGTGACTCTCTGCAAGTTCTTACACTGAGAAGTCGTCTCAGCTTTTGAACCCCTTAGTCTTCAGAAATAAGGTACTGAATATCGTATGCGTACTTTTTTGGCTTTAAATATAGATGCGTAATAAGCAGTAGGGGGAAACTGGCAAATATGAAGTTTTGCGAAAGCTGATTTCCAAGGGGGTTTTCAGACATCAAATTGCTGGGGGAATATTCTCACTGATACCTGGTATTTTTGGACCTAAGAGGATCTGCCGCAAAACTGTTTTTGAGCAATTATTGGAGGAGGGATATGTGAGAACTCCTTTGGTTGCTGTATGTATGTGTATATGTATGCAAATTATTTATCAGGGAAGTTGAAATGGATGCTTCATTCTTGTTTAGTGTAATTAAACCCCTAATATTAATATATAATCAAACATATTGCTTAGGGGTTGACTCTTCTGATTCTCAGCCTGAAGGTATTGTCTCTTTCCTCCTTTTTTCTCATTAGTAGCTTAGATAGGCATGAAAAATCTTTTGAGCTTAAATAAGAGATCTTTGTTGTTGTTGTTCTTGTATAGTTCAAAAGCAGTTAATTTTTAAGACCTCAAACTTGGCACGTGGCCACTCTCAGCTGGCAAATACACCCTTGCTATTTTTGCTGTGTGTGATTTTTAGTTCATCTGGAAGCTGCTGCCAAACAACTTTAGTCTAATTCTCCTGCCCCTTGCCTCTTCCTATTGCTCTCCAAGTGCTCTCATGTGCTTCCACCCAGTTAATGAACCATCTGTAAAATGAAGGAATAGCTCAGTCCTTGATGTCTTTGCTGAATCCCCAGGCCGTAATGGCAACTGTGGCGGCTAGCGGCTTGCACAATGATGACCGAGTCAGCTGGGCTGGCAGCACTGCTCTTGCCTCTAACCCCCCCCGAGCAATCATCCTATGGATAGCAAAAGAACATGAACCTGTTGGAGCGAGTCCAGATGAGGGCCATGAAGATGATCAGAAGGCTGGAGCACCTCTCACATGAAGACAGGTTGAGAGATTTGGGGTTTTCCAGCCTAGAGAAGAGAATGCTCCAGGGAGACCTTATAGCAGCCTGCCAGTACCTAGAGGGTGCCTACAGAAAAGATGGGGACGGACTCTTTATCAGGGAGTGTAGTGATAAGACTGGGGGGGGTAATGGTTTTAAATGGAAAGAGCATAGATTTAGAAAAGATATTAAGAAGAAATTCTTTACTGTGAGGGAGGTAAGATGCTGGAACATGCTGCCCAGAGAAGTTGTGGCTGCCCCGTCCCTGGAGGTGTTCAAGGCCAGGTTGGATGGGGCTTTGAGCAACCTGGTTTAGTGGAAGGTATCCCTGCCCATGGCAGAGGGTTTGGAACTAGATGACCTTTATTGTCCTTTCCAGCTCTAACCATTCTATGATTCTATGAAATTTTTGGCACTGCAAGGCTAGTCTGTTTTGGAGCCATGCTTCCCAGATGTAAGATGATCTACCTCTTCACCAATCCCCTCTGACATCCATCAGTACAGGCAATTGCATCATTACAACCACATCATTTTGTCTGGCATTCAATCTGAAGCTTGGGAGAAGATTCTCGTAGCTTCAGGTGTGTGAAAGTAGGAGCTGGTGTGTTTTGTGAGTGGCAGGTGGGAGTTGTTCAGTCGGAAGGTTAGATGAGATAATAATTGGGAGAGAGTCATCAGGCTAGATAACAGACACAGTAAAATTTCTGGATTTTCTTTTCTGTTTTAGAGCAGTTTAGGAAATGAAGGAAAATACCATATCAAATTTGAAAGCAAAGTGGGAGAATGAGTTAACCAGAGGTAGAGAGTGAGTACCACAGAGTCTGGCTTGGACAGTATGATTAAGCAGTTATTCTGAAAAGTCCTCTTTTACAGCAAAGACATTTTTTTTTTTTTATTAAATCTAGTAAAACCTATAAACTTTTTGCTGGAAATCTTCAAAATTAAACTTCTGCAAATCTTTCTTTTTAACCGTTGTCTCTCCACTTGTTTATCACTAACAGAGAAAAATCCGTCTGGGAAAACATGCAGAGAAATACTAAACAATATTTGTTCCATCTGTAAAAGAAAACTATCTCTGAAACACCTCAAATGGCATATCCCTCTCCTGTATCATTGCACTTATTATATATAATGTTACAATAGTATTTTGAAAATACAGTCAAATACGGTAGTGTATCACAAATGTATTGTTTGGTTTCACCAGAAGGAGTTTGGTGAGGAATTAATTCATTGTTGTGTGTGAATTGCTAATGCTTCCCTTTCCAGAAATGAATATTATCTGTGCATGGTCCACCCACGCTTCCTGGCATGCTTGGCAAGGCTTACAGTCAAAGGTGACTGGAGGGCTGAAGTCCCTTTGAGATAGAAATACTGTGGAGGTGACAGAGACAATATCCTGGAAGGACAGAAAAATAGCCATTGAGTGACAATGTACGTTTTTAAAAAATAATAAAAATCTTAGAACCAGGGAGTTGGGTGTTAACATTGTTTTTTTGATCCTTTGGAGCTGTAGAAGCCCTAGGCAGGCCAGAGGCGTATGGAAATACAGGCACTTTCATGTTACGTATGTTACATATTTCTCACAAACACAGAAGGGTGAGTTTGTACTGAACTGTTAGTGGATTGAATTAAGCAGACAGCACTGGCAGCGTAGCCATAACTTGCTGAGAGTGACAAAACTGAAATTGGCAACTGCAAATTAAACACACCAAGGTTTTTGATATGGTTTTGTTTAAGATAACAAGTGAGACATCTGCAGAAACTGATGTGAATTGTCTAGATTCCCAGACACTTTTTGCATCAGTCGAAGTTTGGGAGTGTGTCTGTCTGCTCATGTGATCTTTGCTACGAGTGTCTGGCACAACGTGATCCTCAGAAGCCATCTCTACTCCATCTGCACTAGGGTCTTTGCTGGTGTCATTAATTAGGAGGATTTTTTTCAGTTTTAACAGGAGGATATGGAAAGGATGGAGTTCAGTCTTGCCGTGTGTAAATCCTGAAGACTGACTGCAAGTTCCTCAGTCCTTTCCCTGCATCCAAGATGGAAGGTTATGAAAATGATGTGGGTTGCAGTATCGCTGAAGCTTGGTTGATACTTGTATCTCTAATCGTCTTCTCATTGGACCCGTGTTCAGTGGTTCCTTTGCTTCCCTAGCTCTTGGCAGAGGTGGTAATGAGCTGGTTGCAGCTCGGTGCCGAGCAGGTGATAACAATGAGGATTGTTCAGGAAGAATGGGTGGGACCTCCTGCCTGCCTCGGCTTGTATGATATATGTCCTATACTATTATATGACCTAAAGGCTTTCCCTCAGTCTGGAGGAGAGGAATCGAGCCATTTGAAATCAGCTATGCAGTCAGCTACTCACTTTTAGACAAGCACATATTTGTGGATCTTTAGCTTTCTTGGACAGAAAATATAGACACAAAGTAAAAACGAAGGGAGGCAAAGAAGTTCACAGTGGATACATACATATTATATATATATATATTTTAAGACAATTTGTGTCCATTTCTTCTCATCTACTGGTGGCAAAACAAAATTGTGATCAAAAGCTACTGGAGGACAAGTAATTAGAAAGAGTGAAGAACTTGGAGATCAGAAAATGGGCAGGATGGGGGGATGGATGGGAACAAGCAAAGAAGGAGATGCGGGATATTTTTGTCTGGGGACTCTTCAGATCTGTCCTAAATATCATGGTACAAGTAAGTTTGAATGAATTTTCAGTTAGGGTTGTTAAACTTGACAGTGTGGGCTGCACGTTCAACAGGACAGATTTATGAACTTAACTCGTGCAGGCGGTTAGACCTGTGTGCTGTTAGCTATAAAGGAGCTAGTAACCTAGGTACGAACCCCTCCGCACCTGCTCAGTTGAAGGTCATGATGTGATAAAACCCACAACACTCCTGATCCCTGAAGAACCTGTAGCTCTCTAGGAAAAATGCCTAACAGCTACTACATGCATCATCTTTGCATTCAGCTGAATTGACCATCCAGTGCCTACCCCTAGCTGTAGATTGTACATACAGCATATGGTTTTGGTCAGCCTTAACCACCTTTACAATGCTAATAAGATCTAGATTTCCAATTTCCCTTTTGTTGTTCTTCATTCAGTCTGCCTTAAGAGTGTGTTGAAGTTTCCAGTATGAAAATTCAGCCAGATGAATTTAAAATGTATTGGGCTGATAGCCTGAGCTTTTTTTTTTTTGGTGTGTGTGTAATTGCACAAGGTGCTTTATTAATTTGCTGGTATTTATAAGGCTTTTATTTTTCCTGTATGTATATTGTACTGTTGTAATTCTTTAAAACAAACAATTATAATTTTTCTGGTGTTATCTTTCAAGGTGAATCGCTTCCTTGTGAATCAGAGATATATCTTTTCACTGTTAAAAAGAAAATGTCTTTTCTGCTTTAATGCACCATAGATAAGCTGATAATACTTATATGAGGCTTTAGTATTTGCAAGCATGTTATATACATGATACATTGATTCTGTGATACACTAAATCCTGCAAAATTCCAATCAAGTTAGAAAGTATTTTTTCCCACATTGTACAGATGAAGAAACACAGTCAAAGTAGTTAAGCTACTTGCCAAACCACACAGTGAGTTAAAGACAGAGATATGATTGGACTTTGTGGTTCCCAATCCGTGTTCAGACTAGTAAAGTATATCGAACCTCTGGGTTCTTTTTGTAATGTAATGTAATATCCAAAAACTCTCTTTGATTTCTTCGTGTAGAGTGAAAATGTCATTGACAGAAAGACCATTTGATTTTTCTCAGCCTTGAGGAGAATGTGAATTTTTTTAGAACTGAATTTTTCATCAGAAAATTGTATGCTGACTTTTATACGTCACAAATGCCATATGGACTCCTAAATATGGAGAGAGAATAATTATGAGCCCCTTTGTACTGACTCACTTCTGATTTTTTTTTTTTTTAACTGCATTTTAAGGATTCAGAAGCTGATTGCTAACATGGTGTATTGCTTCTGTTAGATAATCTTAGCTTTTTAACTGAATACAGCCGAGCAGTGCCTTATGATTAATTACATGTACAACAGGTGTTGATCTTGTTGGACTGAGATTATGAAGTTCTCTGCTATCCAGGTGGTCTGTTTTAATATAAAAAGACCAGTAGCATAATGAGCAAGAAATTGAACTAACGAGCGGGGGGAAAAATACTTGAATGCATTAATCACCTTTAATAAGCTTAGCCAGCTCAGCACAGCTAATCAGCTGGGAAGTCCTTGCTTTGAAGAAGCATCAATTGTTGTATACCCAGTAGGGTAAATAAAAGATAAGCCAAGAGCGGTGGGAAGGGTGTTTGTACATCTAAAAGCTTTCAAGATTTTCCAAATATAAGGCACCTGGTATGATGGTTTTTAAAATTATATTAGTCAAAATGAAGATGCAGTTACTTTTTGGTAATGAAGAGATATGTCATTCAGATATCTCCAGATGCACTAGCATGGCAGTAATTATCAAAAAGTGCAGGTTATTTGCAGTGTAGCTTGTTTTAATTTTCACACTTTGAAGGGAGCAATGGGCCTAGCTTGAAGCCCTCTAATGACCCCTGTTCATCGACCGCGAGCTCAGAAATTTGAGGCTGAGATGCTACTCTTATTTAAAAAGATATGCTGACAAGTCCCCGCCCCACACAATATTTTCCATTGCGTATGCATCAATTCTTTGTATTTCAAATTCCTTGACAGGGAATGAAATGTCTCTGTAATGTTCAGTTAATAGCCCTTTTAGCATAGCATGTGTAATTTTTTTTCCTTCCCTAATACCATAAATATATTTTCTGCTTCTGTTAATTCCTGGTTTTGCATCTCCTGCCCATACAGTAGCAATGACTGTACTTGTGCTGTTGTTATGTTGTAAGCTATTGGACAATTAGAGTGTACAGAGGCAATAACAAATGCACAGAACCTTAAATGATGGAATCCACTTTTTCTTGAGCACTTCAGGAGTACTGTGTTGCTGATGTTAGGAGAAACTACTTCTGATTCTGGAGTTTGGAGGTTAGGACTGTGCATATTTCAATGATATTGCAATCTCTTTCATGCATATTGTCTCAGCAGCTTCTGCAAGGCTGGAAAGGAAGATCAGGCAGCTCTCTCAATACCTGCAGCACTCAGGATATGGTTTCCTCAGGTTATTTGTGTGATTTTTATTATTATTTTTTTTTCCCCCACAACTGCTTTACATGCTTTCTTTTTTCCTTCCTCCTCCGCCCCGCAAGTTTTCTTTGGCAGTTGAGACACATGGTGAGCTTGGAGGGTTTTTCCCCTCTATTCTGCTTTTTTTTTTTTTTTTATTGTTGAGCAAATCACCTTTAACTTTTTTAATCAAAAAACTTTTTCCTTGCTCTCCCATAACTCACAAATGGCTGAACAGATATTCTGCAGACTTCCTAGACCAATTTACCGTGGGGGTGAAACCAAGCAAAGTTTAAATGTTTTGGAGTAAGTGAGAAAGTACGATTGAAAGGGAAGTCTGACCGTACTTCACAGACATCACCTGAGCTAGAAATCCTGGTGTGCTGATATGAAGACATTGCTGGCCATTCTGAAGGATTTTCTTAGAAGAAAATAACACAGAATATTATTAGACCTAATACAATCTTTCCAGTCTGGTGCTTTGAGTCAGCATGTAAGGTGTCTTCTAAAGTGTGACTGCAGCTGTATAGAGGTACTTGGTTGCAGCAAGCCACTTGCGTGCTTACCTGGTGTCTTGGTTTAACTTTTCCAGTACAGTGGGAATCTAACTGCGTCTATGATCACATCAAGGCAAAAGCAATTACTGTTATATTTTCTTCTCGCAACTTCCATTTGGTTACTGATAGTGGTTGTATCGAACTTGAGGCATGTCTGTACAAGCAGCTCAACATAGATGAAGCAGGACATTGATGCTGTAGCTGGGTGCCTGGGCATAACCCTCCTGTAACTGGCATGATCTGATGCTGTTGTAATTAGAGGGTAGGTAAGACCTAAAATACTGGCAGCACGTGGGCATGTTCAGTAGCCACTTTTTAAATAAAGCTCCTGGGGTTTTCGCAGCTGCCTGGCACACAGTTTGGCAGGACCCGTGCTGAACTGACTGAGGAGAAGGTGATCTCACCCTCATAGTATTTTCAGGTTGACTTACCTCATTCTCCAGTAATGTTGTGATCCGATTGAGGCTGTCACATATTCCTTAACGTGTTCAGACGAACATGCTCAGATTTGACATGCCAGGCTGAGATATGCAGCCAGGATGCTGGAGGGTGAGGAAAGCCTCCGGAAGTTGGATGTTCACCGAAATGACCATGGTGTCATTCATTTAAAATGGAGTCCTCACAAGACTACCCTTACTTACCGTTTAGTAGTTTCCACAGTGCTGTGGCACAGTCCCAAGTCTGCAGGAATCCTGGCTGTCTCAGGAACCTGAGGACTTCACCTGAGGTGAGAGGGAAGCGGGGAGTAAAAGACGTGAGAGGCAATCCTGTACCTGTTTTAACGTATCTGTGCTAATGACCCTGCAAGGAATGACCTGGATGTGGTCACCGCAGATGTTGCCTTCTTCAATTAGAAGAATTGGACTGTGTCCAAGTTGCTGATAAATGTTGAGTCTCAAAACGGCTGGTTCTTATTTTGGGATATCACCATCAAAGTCCTTGATTCATAATTATGATCCTTGAGGCTGGAGTACAGCAATTCACTTTTCCGCCTTGGGAGTGGGAAGGTAGGGGGAACAGCTGCTTTCCTTTTCCCTGCTCCTGTCCCAAGGGCTACAGACTCTCAACAATTCTGGGTGCTTTCAGAAATAACACACAACCCACACGCTTGCTGTTGATCAAACATTCCTTTCTCCCTAAAATGGGAAAACTTACTTCTTACGTCATCTCACAATGGATATGTCAAAGTCACAGCAATTGGACCTCGCATTGAACTTTCTACCAGACTGTAGCATTGTTTTATAGTTCTACATTTGCTTGTACTACCCTGTTCCGGTAGCATGGAACAAATATGTTAATAAAGAGCACACAGATAAAACTTCTTTCAGCAATCTCAGGCTAAATCTGAGGTCTAACTCTTATGAAGTGTCTTTGCTCCAAGACTTGGCTCTGGTTAGGCTAAGACAGGACAAGTTATCCATCCAGCACTTTCCCAGAAGACATCAGATGGTGCAATATGTTAAAAACTTGATAGTGGCTTGTAAAATAAAACAAGAAAGTAGTGCAATTAGTGTTAATAGTCAACTAGCATAACTGCGAATTCTCCAAAATAATTTCCCCTGTCATTCAGGGAATTTGTTCAGTGACAGGATAAAACTGAGGTTTGGTTGTTCCAACTGACAGTCACTGGAGGTTGGAGAAAAGGTGGATAGGATGGGGTAACCCTTATCACCCTTACCCTCAGAAAGCTCAGAAGCAAAAATGACCTGCAGTCATGGGTATAAATTTACCCTGTATTTCCCTGAGCAATGCTATAATAATGAGTATGGTACAATAAGGGAGACGACCTTAAGCTACCTCCTTCACAGATTACTTTGCTTCCTGCAAGCTCACAGTGCTTGTGAGCATATGTGCATGCTGTCAAAGCATGATTTCAAGAGAGAAAATAAGGTTCTAATGATAATTTTGGTCTTGGCTGTACTCAGATTATTTCAGTAGCAAATCCTTTTTATACCCAATTTTCATTAGATTTTTTAAAATGCCCTTTGTATACCTAAATTGTCATCTTTTTCTACAGCGTAGATGTGCAGTTTTAGAGAGCTGGCAGTATTTTTTCTGATTTTGTAGTGTATTACAAATCCCTTTTTCTTCTACACGTCCTGCCAAACTTGAACATCCTGCAACTCAGTCAACATATAGATGAATAAAACAGATTGCTGAAAACTTTCTTGAGCCTCTCTACCGCTTTCAAAATTGCCAGAGGTCGAGCTGACCGTGTCCTTGCAAAGGAAGTTAAATAGTAAAACTTTCTTTAGCCATACAAATAAAAGAGAACAAGGAACGAGGAAGCGAGGTTGCTCAGCAGTGATGCAATCAAAAAGTTTGTAGTCTCCCAATAAGTAAGTTGATACTTTGCCTCTAGTTTTTAAATAAAGATGATAATTTGAAGTGTGAAGGCAAAACCAAGACTTCTAACGAGGATGAGTGTGTAGAGTGAAAATTGGCACATCTGAGGTTGAAGTACGACTAAAGAACTTAGTGCACTCAAGATGCAGGTAGCAGATAGTCTGCGCTCCAAAAAAAATTGAAAAATCTGGCAGTGCGCAGTGAAATTCCACCAGTGAAGATTTTTTTTTTTAATGCATTTGTCAAGCTGATGTTGTGACTGTGGAATAGCAAATATATTACCCATAGACATAAGGAAATGTGGAAAAACTACTGGGGCAACTACAGACTTGTCAGTCTGGCCTGAGAAGGATGCAACTCAAACAAATTATGAGGGAAAATATTATTAGACAAGATAGTAAGTGGAGAATGTGTTAAAAACATAGTGTAGTTCTAACAAAAGATGATCATGCCAGACTAATCCCATGGTGTTCTTTGATGCGATAACTGATCTTATAGGCAAGCCAACTGTGCTAGATCTAACATATTTGTTTTTCAGTGAAGCACTTAGTGCAGTGCTACATAGGAAAAGATTAGTTGAAGAGAAGGTAGGGTTTGGTTTTGTAAAGCAGGTATTGTAAAACTAGCCAAGGGAAGAAAACATCATTGTTGTTCCAGGGAGATGAATAGTAGACAATTTCAAGGATTGCAGGGCAAGAAAAAAAAGTTATTGTGCCAATGAGATATGTTGCTGTTAACAATGTTGGAGGCTTAGATGCATGAAGCATTGTAATACTGGGGCAGCCTAGGTTTTGAATGACCAGGAATTTAATATTGGGTGGTATAAAGGGTGAGGACATGACTTCGGGCACACCAGCACCAGTTCTTGTTATAAACTGTGAGCTTATCAACCAGAAACTGAGTAAGAGAAGTAGTAATAGTTGTAGTGTCAGGGTGTACAGCAACTACTGCAGGGCATAGCAGTTGAACAGAGGATCATTGTGAGCTACTTTGTGATCCGACCACGAAAAAGGCAAATAGAGTGCAGGCAACTATTTACAGTAGATGTGTGAGCTCTTAATGCTTGTAAATAAGGCTTTGTATACACAAAATAAGATGTAACTTCTAGTCACTCATATTCAAGAGAGAGTGGTTTACTGGAGCAGCTTCAAAGAAAGGTTAGCACAGAGGACTGGGAGTCTATTTTATGAGTGGAGCTTAAAAAAAGTTTGGCTCTTTCAGTAGAATTAAGGTAGAGAAGGGCCATAATTGCTGTCTATAAACAAATCACGTGGGTAAATAATAAAGGTGGGGAAAAAAATTAATCTAAAGAACAGTGTTGGCAACAAAGCAAAACACTAAGTTGGTCACAAATATGGTTAAGATGGAAATCAAAAATTTCTAATCATCAACAAAACAAGTTCTGGAAAACTTTTCTGAAAGGACAATAAAGACAGTCAATTTTTAAGATGCAGCAAGACAAGTCTGTGAGTGAGATTATATGTCGTAGTTGTCCAGTTGTGAAGGGTTGTGTTGGGTGTTCTTGGCATTAGTATGCCCAAAGCTTGTGCTATGATTCTACCATGAAACGGATCTGCAGCCTGAGCTAACGTGTAACCCCAGCACACTCCAAAGGAATTGCTGGTTACAGATATGACTGTAGGAAAATATCCTTTAATGTTGTTTTATTACTGTAAAGTACAGCTGAATGTCACAGAATCACAGAATGGTAGGGGTTGGAAGAGACCTCTGGAGATCATCTAGTCCAACCCCCCGCCAGAGCAGGTTCACCTACAGCAGGTTGCACAGGATGGTGCCCCGGCGGGGTTTGAATGTCTCCAGAGTGGGAGACTCCATCCCCTCTCTGGGCAGCCTGTTCCAGGGCTCTGCCACCCTCAAAGTAAAGAAGTCCCTCCTCTTGTTTCGATGGAACTTCCTATGTTCAAGTTTGTGCCCGTTCCCTCTTGTCCTATCACTGGGCACCACTGACTAGATTAATAGTCTAAGTTGCATAAAACTTGTTGCACACAACACAAAACCAAAAATTGTCTGTACTTGAAAGTGCATAAAATGAGGCATTGATCTGTAAAGGTAGATTTAGATTAAGACTTGGACACACCTTTTTGAAAACACAAGACCAGGTTGTAGGCTGGTACGTATTAGCAGACAGAAATTGATAATGGAGCTACATAATTTCCCTGCTTTTAAGCTTGTTGGTATGGCAACCTATGGCTGAAATTGTCCAAAAGGAGTTTTCTTAGCACGCGGCTCTTTGTCTCCGTATCTATTGATGCTTGCTGCTAATCCTCACTGTGTCAACAAATTCGAGGGGTTTGTGGTTGGGTTTTTTTGTATGTTTCAAACTTTTTTGGTCCTCGAAGTGTAACATTTTTACAAGGGGATGCTATATCTGAAAAACTTAAAACATCTGCTTTGTGCTTTAATCATACCGTCTGTGTTAGTCTAGCAAGTTGAATTTCACTTTTTATATTGCATCATGTGGTCTATGGGCTGCTTAGGAGTGGCTACCCAGAAAATACGCTGTCCTCCAACAGTACTATTGTTTAGAAGACTCATCTAAAAATTTGGAGCCCATAATCCCAGATGTAGCCTCTGAAACACGTTTTATTCCATTGATCCAGCAACGCTGGCTTCCTGTTACTTCCAACTGGACGTGGTTTTGGAGGTTCAGGGCGAGACCTGCAGGTCTGCATTATGCAGATATAATTCCCCAATTCCAGCAGTAGCAGCCACATTAATTCCCAATGTGGCTGTTGGGGCTCTGCCGGACTGAGCCCTGCCTCCCTGGCGTCATCGCTTTTTTCCATCCCCAAATAGGTGATGAGTAATTACTTGGTCTTGATTTATTATTCAGACCGTAGTAGTTCTGTTACAAAGTAAACATTTTTGTTGGCTGTGTCCTAATGCAAAGACCATTTCACAACCACCTCTTATTTTAGGTTTTAATTGCTTCTCTTTGCTGTCAACTGATGGCCCCCCTCCCCCATGCCCCAGCCCCTCCTCCCCTCTCCCCTCCCTTCATGCTATGGGTTTTTTCCTGTTCCCACACTGCTAATGTGATGAGCAACAGTTGCAATATCGCAGGGCTCTCTCTGAAGAAGAAGAAGAAAAAAAAAAAAAAAAAAAAAAGAAAGAAAAAAAATCCCAAACACCAACTTGTTTGCTTTGAGAGCTCTCCCGCCTTTTCAGTACGGGCTGTGTTAATCCTCGCACTGTGAAGGGAAACTCCTATGTAAATCAAACCAGTGCTCCATGCTCTCCTCCTTCCCCCCTCCAGCTCCTGTATATTAAGTGATTGTTCTTCTCCCTTAGAAATGACAGATGATTGGTTGCTTTACTCTTGGCTTTCAGCATATTTTCTTTTACGGCCCTGGATTCTGGGGTTGAATCTTGCTTCTTCCTGTTGACTTGTCTGGTTGATACCCCTGCCCTAATCTATTAAAAAATAAATAAAATTATGTGTTAGCATTAAAGTGAGCACGTAACTTTATTTCTATTGCCTCATATTATGCAGTACATTCTTGTGAATTTGTTTTCCATCAAGATACTCAGAATAAATCAAGGCATTTCTAGATTTGAAGATGCGAAAACTAATGCAACTCAACACTGAGCAGATTGCAACTCTCTTCAATATTTTTTTTTCCCCTTATTGCTGGGGTGGTTTTTTTTGGTGTGTTTGTTTTGGGTGGTGTGGGTTGGTTTTTTTTGTTTTGTTTTTTTTTTTTTTTCCCTGCTGCATAGCCTTTTCTGGTTTAGCCTGCACTCCAAGGCTAGATTTTGATGTCAATGATTAGTATTTCTAATCGGTTGAACAAGGACAATGTCCCTTCTGCTGCGCAGAGGACACAAAGGCCCAGGCACTGATTCTGATCCCCCTCTCAGCATTTTGGCTCTGTTGGGCCCTTTCCCTGTGGCTGTAAATCAGGGGAAATTCCACCCATCCCCTGGGTGAACATGGCTAGATTAGAGCTGCAACCATGGAGGAGCTCCGGTTCCCTGAGGTGGGCGAAGCAGAGCACGGCACAGGATGAAGCCCACGCATGCATCCACCATGGGCTCTGCTCTTTGCAGGCTCTGGTGGTCTCCTCTTTGGTGCTGGGTCAGCAGCTGCGGATCTGCTGCTTTGGGGGAAATGACTTTGGACTTCCACCTGTAAAGCAGATTCCAGGGCTTTGTTCTGCCCTGACAAGGTGAACTTTGCTGCTGGCAGCCTGTACCCACTTGGCTCCTGGCAGCATCCGAGGGGCAGAGGCTGAAGGCCTGGTCCAACTTTCTTTGATATCAGTGGGAGCCTGCAGTTCTTCTGTGCCCCCAGGATGGATCTGTGAAGTGGTCGTACAGGTTCAGGCTTCACTTCTTTTATTTTTCCTGAAACAGTTAGTAAGTTAATTTACATGAGATGTGCACCCTGGCAAATGCCATCTCCAAGCTATTGTTTCAGCTAAGCAGCTGTCATTTGCGTAACATTATGCATCCTTCATTGTACCATGCTAATTTTTTGAGGGGCAATTTTTCTACAATGAGCACTGCGGCTTCTAACAGAAACCTCTTTATGGCATTGGCCCCGGGGAGCTGCAAGCCCTGCCAAAGCAAACAAAGGCTTATTGCTCCAACTGGGCATGTCTGTGCCTTTAATACAGCGTGAAGTTCACAGAACACTGCATCCAATCTGCACATAGTTAACACCTGGTCCAATGCCTTCTGGCAATTAATCAAGATATCAATCAGTGATGACAAAAATTAATAAATAACCCATGCTTGCATATTGCACATTCTCAGAATGGGAGAATTTGCATTGACACTTACAGTCCATTTACATTTTTTGACTACATTTTCAGCATGTGATACTGTACAATACAATAATTATTGATGCGTATAAATAACTGGTACCTTGAGCACTTATGAAAGAGTACAAAAAGCCACATTAGTCTATTTCAGTAGAAAAAGCTTTGACCTCGTGAATTACAGCCCCAAACTTTGATGTAGGGCTGTGAAACTCTACTGCTAGCAAATACATCAATAGAGTTAGTCTAACTTTTTCTTCTTTCAAAATTAGTGGAGTGGTTTTGCGTTGAAGATGGCTTATTCTTATCTTGCTAATTAATGGGAATGTTTTCCTATACCTTAAGCCAAATTCCACTGTTACACCTTTGTTAACTCTGAGCAAGTACCCAAACTTCTTCCCTTTTGAAGTAACTTGGAAGTTAGCCACAACTTCAAAGGAAGGAAGATCTGTTCCTCTCTTCATTTAGAATCCATAAAAGTACTCTGGACCGTGTTTAATTTATCAAAACAGAGGCAGCACTTTGCAAATGTAGGTGCACAGTCATTTGTACTGGCCACGCGAAGGCGTTATCAAAGGAGTGGCTTGTCTTCCCCGAAAATAGAAATCCATTGGTCAGATATGAACAAAGGTATCCTCTCTTTTGTAAACGCTGGTACTTGTTCTCTAGTGATGCAAAAAAAAAAAAAAAAAAAACCACCCACAAAAAACCAAACAAACCAAAAAACCCCAATAAAAATATTCTGGGCAAAGAATGAAGCAAGTATTTTATTTTTTTTTTTGTTATCCTAGAGAGTCCTTACTACAATGGTCAGAAATGGCAATTATAAGTCACCGTCACAAATGGTTGTTCTCCTTTGCAGCCCACGAGAAGCCATGGCTGTACGGACGTGGAGTTCAACGCTTGTTGCTGCTTTTAGGTCAGGGTTGAAGCTCATTAGTGGTGCAGGGGTGGCAGGTTTCTCCTGCTTTCACAGTGTGTTTCTGTCCTACCTGCTCTGTGAATGAGCAGCACTCTCCTTGGGTGTTAACCAGGGTAATTAAACCCCCTGACAAATGTCATGGCTTCGAAAGAGAGGGTCACTTGTGGCCGGGTAGAGCCAGGAGCAGGCAAAGAGGAGTTGTACCCAGTACTGACCCACTGCATTGCCCTTCTCTCTCTTGAGCAATATTCTGGCAGTTGCCCCACACTGTGCAGTGGCTTTCTAATGTGGGTAAATACAGCCTTGGAAATACTAGTTTTGGTGGTCCCAGCCTAAGTGTGGAAGTTGTGCCAGGACCTGTTAGAACTGAGTAAACGTAGTAATTTCGCAACGATCTGGCACAGGAAGCAAGAATGTAATTCTGCCACATGAACCCAAACTCTGGTATCTCCAAAAGGTAACTTCTGAAATACTTCTGTTTTGACTCCTGAATTATTTGGAGTATAACAGTTCCCATGAACTTCATGATTTAAATACTTTCCAGAACAAGGAGACAAGAACATTTAAACTAGCTTAGTAGAAAGGCATTTAACATAAAGAGGGTAATAAAAATACATCACCTGTCACATGTGATCTTTATATGACCTTAGCCACAGAACAATAAATATTACATAACCACACTAAAAGCAGTTTTTAACATCTTATATTTATATTTAATAAGTCGTGATTTTCTTTCCTTCAAGATGCAATTTTGATGAGACACTTTAAGTGTGATCTAAAGGCAAAAACTTTGTGACTGGTTATGTAATGCTTCTAGTGGGGCACCATTTAAAGGGTGTTTGAATGAAAACGCATTCACTTTGTTTTACTGTGTTCCTTACCAATCTGATAGAGCAGTAACTGTACAGTCTTTTTTTGCACAATTCCCTATTTTTTACCTTTTTTTGTGTTTGACTGTTGGGCAACTCTTCACCCAGATGCATAAAATTAAACTTGCTGAATACTGCTTAGGACACAACTGATCAGTTGCTATCCCTAATTATCAGTTTAACTGTTAGATTTGCACTTGCAGTCTATAAAAGAAAAAATATTGTAAGCTAGTTAGACTCTAATTGTCCCTTTTAAATTAACTATGTGAGATTCAGATTGCAATGTAAAAAGGCAACAAAGGAAATCAAAGTATCCAGCTTTAAATTGGCTTTTAATTACACCAGAAAGCTAAATATTATAACTGTAATTATTTTTTTATCGGAGGAAGGCTCTGATTTTGTTTTTTCATGTGCTATCCTGTCTTACTATGGTTTTTGGGGGCAGTACCTATTAGGAACAGACTTGTATAAAGGAACAGCTGACAATACTTTCTGTACAAATATAGATCATATAAATAGCCAAAATCTGAAAAAATACTCAAATTTTCCTTTTTGTGTCAAGTATGTTTCCTTCAAATTTTCTAGAGTTTTGTACTGGCCATTTTTTAGATTCATGTTGTCATGATGCCCATAAAAGTGTAATGTACAATGAGTTCATTAAACCAACTAGAGTGAAGACCAGGTTTGCCCCTTCTTCCCCCAACAAATTATAACTGTTCTGTGCAATCAGCCTTTAGGCACTAGTCAGCTGAAATGGAAAAAATATTTAATAACAAGAGCTCAATAGCCTGCAGATCTCTGATGTCTGAGATGACTTCAACTCTTGTGATGAGCTACACTTAACCTGAGAAATATGATTTAATTCTACTTCAAAAGTATACTGAAATCTTTGATATATGGTCTGTGGTCTATTAAGCTTGATCTTAGCCTGACCTTTTAAAGGAAGAAAAGCTTTGTTTCTTTTTAAAACATACAACCAAGCAAAATACAGATATCTTTCTGTGGGATCCAGTGGATGCAGCTTCAAAAAAGAGAAGCATTTAAATACGTGCTTTGCTTAAGTGCTTCAATTGTCTCATTGACTTCACGGTCTAGATATTTATTTCTTGCCTGTTGGAAAACATTGACCTCAAATTTGCTCCTTGCTTTGGAGTTCCCTGATTGACTTTGGAGGATCAGTTACTTGAAGGAAGCCATCTGAATTACGCTTGCTAGAGGGGGTCAAATATAATAAACCTGGATGTGGCTGAATTAAACTCTTATCCATTTAATGCACTCAAGTGCGAAGAAAGGAGCAGTAGCTATGCCAGAGGGTGTAAGCATTCTAGAAAGACTTGTGGGGAGAAAACGTGTTCAGTATATAGGCTAGGTGATCAATAAGGTGTTGGGTGTGCATTCAGTAAGGGATGTTTTGTAATATAGTGAAGGGTGCCTTCATTTATCTTTAAAAAAATATGGCTCTGAAGGACTGGAAGAGATATCTATTGCACCTCTGAATTCAGTTTCCTATTTTAGAGGTAACCACAATCTCTATTTATCACACTTAAAAAAAAAAAAAAAGTCCTTTCCTTTCCTCATACCTTGTACTATTGGACTGTCACACCTGGTGGATAGAGACCTTGCTTCAACTCCCAGTTTGCATTAATCCATGATAAACCCACACCCAGTTGTCATGTGCCAGCTTTTTCGTTTGTCTAAATAACACTTCTTCCTCCGTGATGTTTATCTCTGTGATCCATCTATAAAAAGCAATCATAACCTTTTCAGCCATTGTTTTGGTAGACTTGTCACACCATCCTGTTTCAGTGTCCTGCAGCGCCAAGGCTTTGCTCCCTTGCCATCCGTACAGCTGCCCTGTAAAGCTTTTCAGTAATCTGAGATGCAGTAAAAGGAAACACGGTTGTGTAGGCCCACTTCACTGCTTATCTCCTTGATCCTGGGTGGCTGTAAGGTGGAGTGAAGGGACTCGTCTGGTTAGCAGAACTATTATGTGGTACGAAGGTCATTGCAGAGATTGTAATTACAAAGGAATGGCAGATTTGATCATCATCTGTGTAGTTACAGTTGGGCAAGGGATGACCTCAAAACTGGTGATTCTTAGCTGGGTAAAAGTAATTGATAAGAGCTGAGAAGAAACCTTTGGCCATGATGTATCTCGACACTGGTGTGGGAGGGAATTTTGGGCAGTTAACTTCTGAGTATTTCAACAGAAGGCCTCTCTGATAGTTTTCTCTGGACATTCTCCAGTGTTATGAGATGCAGAGAGGTGAAGGTAATCTCAGGTTCTCCAAAGTGTAGCTAAGTAGGTGTGTTAGAGCAGAGAGGACTAAGCTTGGTTAGGCATTTGCAGACATCTTGGGGAAGGGAGGACAGTGCAGGAAAGATGGGTGATGCATCAGTCAAAGTAGAACCATACTTCAGGGCATACAGAAAAAAGTATTTCAGAGTAATAATTAATCTAGAGGAACTGATGGGAAATGAGGAACTCGCAAATCAGAGACATCTGCTAAAGATGCTGGTAGAGCAAAGAACTACAATAGAGGGTGGGATACAAATTGTAATTGAATTAAGGTGGGGGGGAAGGGATGTGGCAATACATTATGTAAAGTCAGGCATGCGAGGTTAAGTTAAAGTAAGTGAAAACCAGGCATGGCCAGAGAGGTTGGGAAGCAAAGCTGTGCTTGAGGATCTTCTACAAAGTTTAATAAGATGCAAGGTTTTGAAGGAGCATGAAACTCTGGATTGTATACGGACAAAATCATAACCTGGACCTTTGCGTATAAACTTGCTTTCTTATTTACCGGGCGCCTACTAGGTAAAGGAAAGCTACAAAATCCAACACAATTGGTCCAACATAGTTAAATGATTGGATATTTCATCTGCTGCCATAGACAGTACTCAAAGCTGCAAGAGGATCTAGTTTATGGAAGCAGTTTCTTGACATTATATATGTGTTTTTTTAAAAACAGCACACTTTAATGAACCTAAGTGGTTGTTCGCTTAATCTTATGGGAAATGTAGAAGTTTATTCGTAAAGTGACGGTAGCTGAACAAGAAGTAACAGAATTGTTTTGAATTACCTTCAATACATAAAGGCAAGATAGGGATAGTGGAGAGTGACATAGTGATGCAAAAAAGGGAGAAAAACCTTATCAGTTAAATGGACTAGGTAAAACTGTACCTTAAAAAAGTAAAGGGAATAAAATCCTTTCAGGTACTGTGAAAAATGTAAAACGTTGTAAAAGACATATATTATTTCCTTGGCTGCAAAGTCAGTTAAGAAAGAGAAAGCAAAGAATTGGATTTGAGGTCTCATTGCACCATGGCTAAGCAGCAGAAGAAAGGTGCCTCAAGCTTGATTTAGCTCCTGTGTTACTTAAGACGCTAGTGGTCTGCAACGTGTGTTGGGAAAGAGGGAGCTAGCAGCATTCCCTAGATGACACAAATGCGGTGAGTACTTTCTTTAAATCAAGTGATGAGGTATGGAAGGTGGGCAGCAATGTTTACATGTGGATTTCTCTGCAATTTTTCTGCTTTGCACCTAAACCTGACACGGGAGTTTCCTCACAACAGAACTGAGTTTTCTCCTACCATGGCGAAACACTCGGGGAAGGCTTATATTGATTTGGTTTGGTGCTGGAAAAGTTCTATTTATTGCCTAGAAACCTGTTAATTTTCTTAAGCTAGAAAGTATTGCTTAAAATATTTTGGTATCCTACTGGAGCAGGAGGTCCCAACTAAGTTAAACATTTATATGAAATCCAAATTGTACAGGGACTTATTCTCCCATCAGTAAAGTTGAGGCAAAATTTCCTTCAATCATAAACAGCAACAGGTTCAAGACCTTTTATTAGTCACCTTTTAACTCAATTGATGTGGTTAGAAATTGCATGAATGCTTTTTCTTCTTCTTTCAAACAAGTAACAAAAGCTGAATTAGGCTGCAGTGATGAAATCTGAATCATTTCCTCCTCAGACTAAACTTGCTAAACTGGTACAATCTGGAGAATGATGTAATAAGGAAAAAACCTGTTGTTTGTCTCTTGATACCATTCTTGAAAAAATCATTGCTACGTAATACAAATATAGTCATCACCTTTTATATCCTTTCACCATTGCTGATACTGGAACCCTTCCAAATAAGTAGCATTCCAAAATTGGCTATAGCCCTCTTCATAGTTTTACCTACTTAATTATAAGTTAGCACTGGCAGCTTCTTTTTTTTTTTTTTTTTCCTTCTGGTTTTAGGTAAAGCACTAGAGTTTCAGAGATTGTTTCAACAAGCTATATAACAATATTTTCATTAATTGATGTCATAGAAATATCTGTTTTTAATCTCATTTTCAGATTGACTTAGAGCTCCATGGGATCTTGGCTAAACTTCCTTTAGTCACGTATCACTACACTTTTGATGCTAAAATAAGAAACTGAGGAACTTGAATTATTCATGGGAGACTCCATTTAGGACTCACAGCTAAAACACACAGTAGTGTAAAAGTTCAGAGGTGGCATTATTTTGTGTGTGTTTTGTTTTGTTTTTTTAAATAAAAGACAAAACAAATTGAAGCAGCTGGGTAACCTGTGGTAAGCTATAAATTGTAGATGTCTTCGACAAAGATGATAGAGATGAGCCAATGTTGTATAAACTGAACACTCAAGTTTTTAATTGCCTGGCACACATACTTTCCCAGAAATGTAATCAGCTTAAGGAATGCAGTCTTTATTTCTCTTTGGCAATTCTACCATGGTTGCCAAACTTATTTATTAGAAAATGGAGAGAGCTTGGGGCAAGATAATTTATATTATTTTTAAACATGAACCCAAAATGAAAATCTTCTATAAGTCTTACACAATGACAATTTAACTTTATTATGAGAGTTTGCTATGTAATTCCAGCCTTACCCAGGCATCACGTTGCAGAAGTGAATTGCTGCAAAAGAGGAAAGGTAGTCTCCTGCATTTAGAGCCCAGCAGCAGGGGTCAGGAGATGCTAGTTCTGTTTCTTATCCTGCCCCTCATTTGATATATCACCATGGGAAAGTTTTTGAAAAAGACACTGGCCTTGATCCTGGAATAGGTGCTTTATGGGTAATCCTCTGAACAAACACTGCTTCTGTGCCTTTCTGACTCTAACAGAGGCTCCTATTCAAATGGAGCTCATTGGATGAGCAGGGCGATGGTGAAGATACCCTCTTTGCACAGATGGAGGAAAAACCATAATACTTCCTTATGTAGCAGGGGAATTCATTTTAGAGTGTTCTGAGCTCTCGAATGGGAGAGGCTTGTAAAGTGACAATAATAGATTTTAACTGAAGAGCAATCTCTGGTGTCGGAAATGTGAATAGACCTTATCAAGGTGCATAAAATAGCGTGTAGGGATTTCCTATGAAAAAATATTTATAGAGAAATATTTCTTGACTATAATGAATCATTGGTAGCTGGAATATTGTATAGGGCCAGGATGATACAAAACAGAAATGGATGAGCAAATACAACAGATAAAAAATAATGGGAATAAAGAGGCTGTTGTGTAAAATGGTAAAGTGTCAACCTTGGCTACAATGGAGAAACAACTACTTGGTATTTAATGACAAAACCAACTGGAATTTTTGTAAATTTTTTGGTGAATCCAGGGCTCAATTTGGCATCATAGTGTTGAGGGTGTTTTCCCCCTTTCTTAGTGAATGCTCCACATCTTGCTAAGATAAAGGGAATTTTAACTGAAGAAGAATTAAATTTTGTCCCCTCAGAACTGTTAGAGCTTGTGGCCAAGTCATTTGAACAGACGCAGCACTGAAACATACGAGCATATTATAAGACATACTTTGTGTGCTGTGCTGAGAGAGTATTATCTGAAGGTGCTTTACCTCCTGAAAGCCTGATTCAGTCTAGCAACAGGTTCATGTAGTCAATGCTTTGTGTGTACCAGGATCACATGGTTAAACATTCAGCTAAACCCATGTAATTGCTTCATACAACAGGAAATAATTCTGCTCATTCAGTCATGAATATATCATCTGCAAAGTCCTTCTCAGGAAAGGGTGATCAGCTAATCTGAATTTCTGCATGACACAAGCTGTCAAGTGTCACTGTAATAATTATACTCATCATTAGTCTAGTATGCTACTGGTACCAGTTGAGGAGTTGTGGTTACATTGGAGCACATCTTTCAGAGAAATATCAACCATTGTAGTTGTAAGTTGTTGTGGTGGTTTAAAACTGGCACAGCTTTCCTAGGCTGAAGTTGTCTGACACTTACAGGGCTGAGTGGCAAACATTCATGAGATATGGAGGTTTTTGAAATGGCTTTTCATTACATTGAAAAGTTGAAAATATTACTTTTCAGGAATTTATGGAGGAAGGGGTTGGGGAAGCAGTGAAACAAGGGTAGAGGTCACATCTTTCCTTCTCATCCCCAGTGCCTGTGAAGACTAAAGAGCCCAGTGACTAGGGCACAGACCCAGGATTTAAGGTACTTTGGTGCAATTCTCTGCTGGGTAAGAGTTAGAAAAGGAATTTGAAACTTGATCTTTTCACTCACACCCTAAGCTTCGGGCTACTGGCTACTCGGGGCACTCTAGTACGGAATTGAACCGTTCACTGTGTATTTCAGAAAAACATACAAAATCAATTGCTGAGTGACTTAATGGTACGTTAACAATGACAAATTTGTTTTATACTGTGCTCTAGAATATCTTTCTAATGGGTTCAGAAGCTTTTACATAATCTTCTCTGATTCATTTTCTAGAGGGGGCAAAAAAAAAAAAAAAAAGTAGAAAGTATTGTTATCATTACTGCTGCATTTCCCATGGCCCCAAAACCCAGCTAATGACCAGCCTTGACAAGTTCATTTCTGTGGAAGACATTCTCTTACTTCCAATTCACTACCACCCACAGATGACACTTTACAAAATGTCACTGTTACATAATTGATAATCACTCAACAACTGAGAAAATGGAACTTGGAAAGAGGCATCATTTCTGTGTCCAGAGAGGAAATTCTCTTTCAGCTACTCCATCCCAGTGTGGATAAGGTGAGTGTTCTTCTACAAGTCAGGAAAAAGATCACTTTTGGATGGAGATGTCTTTCCAAACTGATTACCATTTAAAAAAAAAAAAAAAAAGAAAGAAAAGGAAATACTTATTTAATACTTATTTAATAAAATGATGATCATCTTAAATGTATCTTGCCTTATGGAGAACAAAGACCTTAAGAAAATCCAATGTGAGCACTCCCTCACAGGGGATGTAATATGCTGAAGGGGAATCTTGACAAATTTTAATGGTATATTAAAGTTGGGACACCAGAGACAGGAAGTGTGAAAGACATGTTTTTCCCTCAGATATTATATATGGATAGTCCCACTGTAACTGGACAGTCGTTGTGGTTGTACAATCAATCCTATTGGATTCCTAGGTGAAGGGCGCAGTTTTTAATAACCCTGTCTCTTAAGGCTCAATCTTTTATCTGTTGCACAGAACAACACATATGGTGCTTTTTTTTCCTGTCTCTGGATATGACTGTTAAAGGCATGGAAGATGTCATTTAGTCTGTGATATATACACCTGATACCAATTAGGTTAGATGGCATTCAACAAATTCTTGATGGTAGCCTGAGAAGGTACAAATAGTTACATGAAAAAGCAGGTATGTATAAAATATTTCTAGTTGCCCTATTAGTAAGTCATTCACTGGTGTGCGATGAGCTGAGGCATAAGTGGAAGAGAAGGGCCCCGGTTAACACCCCAGAAGCACAAGCGACAAGTACTACTGTAATTAAGCAAGGTAGTTACCTAGCATTTTTACACTGATATTTCAAAACTGGCATTCACAGGCACTTCCGATTCCTCTCATTTATTATTGAGGCTCCTCACAGCAGTCTACGGATTCCTTCCACTTCCCCCTGTGCTTGCATTCGTCATATACGTGACACCTTGGAACTGGTGTATGCATCCGTGATTTGTGCTGTGATTAACACATTATCAGCTTCCCCCTTTCTCGTTAGCTAAAAATAGTTCTGGCTATCCCTGCTAGTCTGTCGCTCAGGTGATGGAGATGGAGGCTGCAGGAACCTTCTGTAGCATTTGGCAATCAGACCCATCTCACTCTCACATTTCCCAAACCTTTCCTTGATCTCCTGGCACGGGTAATGGTTCAGTGGTTTTTTTCTTTTTTTCTTTTTTTTTTTTTTTGAGGTTTCTTGCTCAAAGAATTGGAAAAAATTCCAAACTACAGCCTACATTTTCTTCCCTTTCTGCTCCTTTCATGGATGCCAGCAGTCTTTCTATGTCCATTTTGCCGCTAGCAATGATGCCCACACAAGGCACGGGAGGCTCTGTCCATTCTTCCTGCGATGATAGCTGCTGTGGTTGCACCACACAGATTTTACAAACAAAGCAGAACTAAAAAACACGTAAAAGAGTAAAGGCACTTTAGACTGCTTTGTCCTCTTGTATGACTCAAAAATGCCCAATAATATTTTTCTGAAACTTTCCTGGGATATTCAGCTGTAGGGTGTAAGCAAGCAGAGGAGCATTTTTGGGAAATGATGTATTCTGTTTTCAGGTTAAACTTGTATTTTAATACGCATTCTGCAAATAGAACTTCAGGTTGGTGCAAATATGAGGAGATTAAAATATCAGAGATCAAATTAGCCTCAGAATTAAAATCTGCATATGTGTATCTCTTTCCTTACCCCCAGGCACTCAGCTCTTGAAGCTCCAAAATCTTGAACTATTTGCAAAACAGAGCACCAGAGAGAAACGAATGCCTACGGTTCAGAAATACAAATTCTTGCCACTTCTTTCTTCCATGCTGTTTGTGGTCTCCAGAGTAAAAGCTTCTATTTCAGAGCTGTGTCAAGAACCATGAAGCGTTATAGCCTGACCAGGCATCGACCTAGCACTAAGCAAACTCCTAAACCCTGGAGACAAGTCAGTAGGGAGATTAAATAAACTTCTTTTAAAAATGCTGTCTCTAAACAACTTCAACAGTGGCACAACTATATTATTCCTTAGGATTTCTTCTATTTCTGTTATATTTTAATCTTGAAGTTGGTTTTTTTTTAGCAATTTGTGTGGACTAATGTAATTATTTTGTGCCCTCATAAAGGATTATATGCAGTCGTCAACTTATTAGTGGTTCTAAATCTTCCAAAAACCTGGATCTCTCATCCTTTGACTTTGTATCCCATTGTCTTATCTACTCCATCTTGGAATCCCCTGCACCTCCTTTAGCAAGAAAAAAAATCCATTCAGACCCATTTCTGAAGCCTGTTGGAATAACAACTCAGCATGAAGGAATCAATCAACTAACCGATCATTTGATCACACGCATGAATATGATGCTAGGTGTCTATTTTTAAATGTATGTAGGAAATCTTAATGTGTGTAAGCAGAGTAACTGCAGTTATGTCTAATTACTCTAGAAGTTGCTGATTTATAAATGTACAAGGTGGGATGCTTCAATGGGAGCTAGTAAGTGTCCCCAGTGAGGTATCTGAACTGATTCTTCAAGTGGTATGTTCAAAAAGAGACAAAGACTAAATAAATTTGGATTTTTTTGGGAGAGAAGCACAAGTATTTTCCCTATTTTCCTACTATCCTCCTTCCCAAATTCTTTTCCCACTGTTTGTGGATCAAAGGTGGTCATGCATCTGTAGCAGGTAACAGCCTATAAGTTTTTAAAGTTCAGAGATTTTAAGACTGTAAAAGGTCCCAATGTGTTCTGGCTTCTTGCACGTGAAGACCACAGGATTGCATCTAGTTCAAAAACTGGATGAACTAGAACATCTATTTCGGAAAAATGCTTAAACTTGGTCTTGGTATTGAAAGTGAGAAGCTGCATTGGTAGTTAGCTGGTGTTTTACACTGATGCTTTGAGACAATCCCTGTGCTGTTTGAAGTCTTGCACAAGAAGGGGGCAAGCTTGGCACTGCTGCTCTCCGTCCGGGCTGAGCCGAGGGAAGGTCCTTTGCCCCTGGCAGAGCTGGTGTGGGGAGACAACATGCTGACAAGAGAACGTGAATTTTCCTGTATGTGCAAACTCTTCCCAACCTCTTGGTATTTGTTACAAATGTATGCTTGAAAGTTGTTTCAGATGTTTCAGTCCCTTTGCTCCTCTTTGTCTTTAGGTTCAATCCTCATTTCCCTTTGTCAGCGCAGCATCCAGAATACTTCCAGACATGTACTGGGAAGCTGGGCTCTTATGTTTTGGGCAATTTTTCTTCTCTCTTTAGAAGCAAAACAATGCATCTTCCCAAAACGTACAATTAGACTGTTTATGGGTACTGTGCTCTATTTGTTATTTAAAGGAAAATTATATGAGAATGACTTGGGCTTGACATAAAAATTGGTGTGATTTGAAGCAGTTTTCCTGAGCTTGGGAAGTGGCAGGTGCAGGTGTGGGTGGCAGGGAAGGTAAATCCCAGGCTTGGGGATGGATTTGAAAGATGCATTATGTATGGAATAGTGCTGCTCTTCTGTTTACACTTCCTTTGGGGCCTGGCTTGAACAAACACATAAGGCTCTGAAAACTTTCAAATAAGGCTAAATGTATGTGATCTTATGCTCCAGGGATGAGTGGAATTAGTTGTGTAAGTACTTTTCTTTCTTCCCCCCGCCTTTTCTTTTACTTTTTTTTTTTTTTCCCTTTCTTTTTCCTTCAGACCTCTTTGACTTGTGGCCATGTGTGGATGTATGTTACTGGACTACAGGGGTGCTTAAAGTCAACGTGTACAGTAGGTTCATGGGCCATATCCTCAATTAGGGTCAACCCAGCATGGCAGAGCTGGTTCCCACCAAGCAATCTTGGCTGAATCTGATTAAACAATCCAGATATTTTTCACACCTTGTATGTCCCCATCAGCTAGACAGGTTTATCGTGTAACAGTTCACTAATGCCCCCAGGAAACCACTGGTTCCTTCTTAAACATATTTTGCATCCAACGTTAGTCTTCTGAGTGTTCAGTTTTGTTATGGAAACGAAAGCTTTAAAAGCTAATGAATGGCTCCCTGCACTCTCTGCCATGGAAAGCAACTTCAATAACTTCATGTGGCAAAACTTCACTGTTGGGAATGGGGGAGCACTGCTCTTGGCATCCCTGAGCAACAAAAGGCATCGCGGGCCATGGGGCAGCATGTAGCACACGGGGAGAACGGGAAAACGGCTAATCCCAGCCAGATCCCATTGCAGAACATCTTACTATCTGGCTAATCAGGATAAGTGCTGAAAAGCTTTGAGTGTGATGTCAGATTTATTTCACGATGAGCAGGGAAGATCTCTTGATCCTCAAACACTTCAAGTAAAAGTTAAAAGGGGGGGTGTGAGGTGCGGGGGAGGAGGCGGAAAAAAGATATTGCGCTTTTTTTCTTTTTTTTTCCAAGTGTGATGAACTGTTTTCTCCTCTAAGTGTTTTAAATAGCGGCAGTGTGAAAATTACATTTGCTTTGAATAATTGCTAGCGTTTTTCCCATTGCAGTCCTTCTATCTGGAAGCTTTGTATCTAATATTGCTCTTGCATGAAACTTGGAGGAGCAGTGTGAATGGAGTGGCAGGTCCATTTTTAAAAAAAAAAATAATTTTATAATATTTTATTTGCTCAACAGTTCTATGCTGTGGCAACACAGGCTTACGCAGCACTTTATAAGCGTAGGCCCTGATCCAACAGAGGCTTATAGTGCGTATGTTTAACTTTACGCTGACTCCAAAGGGAATATCGTGTGTGATACGGACTGTAGGTAAGGCCCATTTCCTGCCCTGAGCAGCTTGCGAGTGAAATGAGACAAGACCCAGGACAACCGTGCACAAGTAGGAGTCTTGAATAGGGGAAAATATCCGGGGGAAAAAACCCTTCTTAAAAAGGAATTTTGAAAAGGGAGGAAAAAATTGGTTTTTTCGTGTTGTGGGTCAGGGGCAGCAAGAATGGCAGGGGGACTTTGCAATGGGAGGACAAGGCAGTGGCTGAGGGACTGGAGGATCTCTTAAGAGCTGGGATGGAGTATAGTAAAGGCCCTAGTGCGGTCTCTTGATTTTTATCTGTTGACTAAATAAAACTGGTTGACACTTCAGGGCATTCATTTTTATACAGTCTAATGAATACTGTCAAATCCTGAGAACAGCTTGTGGAATTCATACATAATTGTTTCACTGATGAAGAAACCGAGGCAGGGAGACTAATGATTTTCCCAAGGCCACAGAAGGAACATCATAATTAAAAAAAAAAAAAAAAATCTCTTTCCCAGGCCTGGGCTGAACCACTAATTCATCTCTGAACAGAGGGTAGTATTTTCAGAGGTGCTATAATCTCATTTTTGAGTCATTTAGGCACCCCTAGGAGTTTAAGTGTCATTGGAAGGCAATGCTATGCAGGCTCCTAAAAGTCTAGATCAAGTTTAAGAAGAAGTTTTGGGCTCTTAAGACACTTGAAAAGATTATCTGATATCTGAAAAGAATATCTGATAGGAAATTATAGACATTTTTCTGTCTCATATATATACATATATATAGCTGGGCCGGATTGTGCTCTGCCGAAGTCAGGCAGATCTGGTCTGGTACAACTGGCTGCAAAAAAATCCCAATCAATTCCCAGCTTGGCAATTGGTTTTATCAAGTGTCCTGCTTTACTGCCTTGTCATAGGAGCCACGTTACCCACGCTTGTCTTAGCAGACAGTAACACTTTCTTTTTTTCTCCCCTACCCATCAGTTTGGAAACCAGGTTCTAGCTGGCAGCATCTTCCTCTTGTGTGGGTAACACTAGGAAAAAATGATTGTTAACTGTAGATGCTCTGTTTAGGGAAACAGAATCCTTTCCCAAGGATATATATCACTTTCCAAGTTAGTCATGTGCACACCCAAGCCTGTGCATGAACTGCATTTCTGTTGCGTGATGCACGCTCTCATTTTATTCAGGTGGAGTCCTGGTAATATCAAATAAATATCTGCTTCTAGCTATTTTGAAGAATAATGTTCTGAATCACCTGCTGTTCAGCAATACATCCGATATGTAAACAAATTCACTTAAACCCACTGTATGAATAAGTAGTTATAGGAGCTGCAAACAGTATGTGAGATAAGTTGTTTGGAGAAAAGTTCTACCTGTTTGAGTAGAAAGAGGGTCTAAATGATTCATACTCGGGGTGGCTACTCAGTGCTCCAAGTTACTGCAGGCACCTGCAGGGTTTACTCTTCACTGGGATGAAGTGCAGCGTTGCAGGAGGTGGAGGAGCCACAGCAGAAGGGGGTCTGTGTCAGGAAGACCTCTCAGCACATGTTTGCATGAGCACCTCTCTTAGTTTTGGGTAAAGGTTAGGCAAAGCACAGTTTTGTCCTTGGCTCTGAGTTCATGCCTGCCTTTGCTTTGCCGAATCGGAAATACCAGCTGGTTGCAACTTCACTCATAAATCTGCCGATTTGAAGCGTGGATTGGGCATATTCAAATTGGAAAAGATGTAGCGTGCCTCGCTGTCTGCGTCCAGAGCAGAAGCCACGTGCTCTGCAGGTGTGATCCGGGACCTGTGTGCATCTCTTGCACTGGGACCTACAGGAGCTCTACCTGAGAAGGCCCTTTGAAATTGGGCCCTAAGTGTTTGAGTGAAACCTTATGTTATGAAAGGTCCCTGTGTAGTGCCCTTTGGGAAAGGGCTTAGTGTGCTCATTTGCATCTCTATACCCAGAATGCTTTTCCAGCTCATTGCTGTTTCATAGCCGTGCTGGTGTCAGTGCTACAAAGCAGCTGAGAATGGCTTGATGTGCTTCTGCATGCTGCTACTTTTCCTCTGGAGCAAAAGAAAGGATATCTGTCTGGAAGGAGAGGATGAGACAAAATGTCCCTATCTTTCCCTGTGGCATGGGTAGTCTCCTGGCCACCCAAACAACCGGCAAGAGCTACTAAGAGGACAGATGCTGGTACTTAAAAGCTTAAGCTGTCTGCAAAATATCACTGTGTTCCCAGGCAAAGACGCAGCTGTGTGAAATTGTGAACCTTTAACGTGATCCCACCTTCCCGCCACAGACAGTTCGTGGCAGCTTGGAGAAGTGCTGAGGGTCTGGAGATGTAAAATCCAGATTGTTGTGTGCGTTGTAGGGGAGAAAAGCCGGTAGATTCTGCACAGCAACATCAAATGTGGCAATTGCGAGTGAATCTGTTAATGTTAAAAGCACTGGGGTCAGGTGTGAGTGCTACAAAGCATCCTACTGCGCGGCAGAATTAGAGCCCAAATGGAAAAGAGCCCGACCGAGCGGTCATCAATTCCCTTCCCTGACAGGCCAGGGTTGTGCCCTGTAATGGATATACTAGTTAACGGCACATCCTTGAAGATTCAGCGTGTAATGATTTGCAAGTTGTAGCCTGAGATAACTCAGAGGAAGTACTACATAAATGTCAAAGTTACTCTTAATACACTGGTGGCGGTACTTTTTCAAGGAATTGTCACTGAAGTAAAATTAACATGCAAAAGATATGGCAAATCTACTAGCAAATTATGTAAATATTTTGCAAGGGGCAAACTTTCAGTGCCAGGCGTGAAAATTGGGTCACAATTCCCATTAACAATTACACAGCCTGCGTGCCTAATTTTCCAGGCACCATGCTGAAAATTCACCCCACGTTATGGAAGCAATTAATGGCTTAAAATTCTTTTTAGGCCAGTAAATGTGTAGAAGTGTTGATAGCCTTTTCTGTGTGGCATTTAATGAGCTATAATCTGATAACTAGATTAGATTGTTCTCTCATGATATCGACAAAGATTGCTTTATATCGTTATTATTGCTATTTAAATACTACAGCAATGCCAGATGCACGGATCAGAGCCCTGTTGCGCTAGGTGCTGTACAAATATCTGTGAACATGTGGTCTCTTCACTGAAGACAGATATAATAACTACTTTGCTATTCTGGTCTGCTAAGGCACCAGGGAAATGCTGAAGGTTCCCACACAGTATGAATCTATTAAAAAGATAATCTGAAGCTATTTTGGTTTCTCATATAGAGGATTTTTTTTTTTCCTTTTCAATGCTTACACATGACTTTCATTAGCATTAAATGTGTGTGGAGGGAGAGTCGCTCTTAACGTTTGTAGCTCTGTACCTATCCCTTTCATATCAGTTAAATCCCAGCGAATATAACTGTTTAGTAATTGTCTGGTATTTAATTAAAATACAATAACCCCTTTCCAGAGACGCCAGTTGTGAATCTGGTGGCCCAGTCATAAAGATGCTAATTTAATGAATATTCATAAATCATGAATATTCATAGAGTGTCAGGGATGTTCTTTTGTACCCTGCTGCTATGCCAGGTCTTGCTGGCACAGCAGACGGCACATGTTGAAGGAGCTTTGCTCCTAGGGGAGAAAAGAAATATTCACGCTGGAGCGGGACATGTGTCTGGGTGTAACTCTGAGCGGAGGCGCTGGGAGGAGAGGCGGCGGCTGGCGAGGAGCATCCGACCTGCCGAGTGGGCTGTGCAGTCTCGTTGTGGCTACCAGGTGGCAGGATATGTTTCTTCTCAGGGTTATTAATACTTTTAGAACTGATGTACAGCTCTGGCAAAGATGTTGTGGTCAACCTTTGCTGTCACAGTGGCCACAGCCACCATTATTACCGCTCGAGCAGAGCCTCTCCACTGAGATTCCCAGTTACTCTTGCCCGGTCCGGGCAGGACGTGAGGAAAGGCACTGTAGGAAGCTGCCTTAAAGCACTGCAACTTGCTGCAGGTGGTAGGTCTGACCCGTCCGAGGCTGTGGAGCTGAGCTGGGTTCGTTTAGGAAAGCCTTTCTCATCTAGGATGCTCCAGACTGCTCCTTGTAGTGGGACCATTCTCCAGGGTTTCCAAGAATTTGACAGCCTCCTTGGTCAGCAGTGGTAACCCCGCTGCAATACTCAATGCTGCTCTTGTAGCCAAATATCTCTCAGATTAATTTCGGGGTGGGTAGGGGAATGTGGTGATGTATCGCTTTATTACTCAAAAGAAAGAAGAAGACATAGTCACAGAAAATTGTTTTATCCTGTCTCTTGAGATGCAGCTCAACAAAGTCGGTGTCTCTCCACAAAGTTCACAAACTCTGTGCTTTCCTCGTGACGTGTTTTTAAAGAAAATGGTTGTTTGACTTATCCCTAGGAATCCCTAATATGCCTAAGTAAGGCAAGGGAGTCAGCCTTGCATTCATTGCTTATACAGGTTTCAGTTGCCCCCATCCTTCCAGGTTGATGGCTGAAATATGCTTGAATGCAAATGCTGTGTGCCCTTATGGTGCCTGTGCGATGCCAGTGAGGCACTTTGCTGCGACTTCACGTTGCGAGGCACGTACCTATGGGTGCGGAGCAAGCCCGCTTCTCACCCTGCCGCACGCTGCTGTGATGCAAATTTGTTCTTGTGAAAAAATGTCAGCGCATAGAGTTGATCTGTTCGCTTTGGCAAAGTGTAGAGCAGGAGTGAGCAGCCGTCCCTCTGTCCGGACTGAGATGTCGGAAAGTTTCTGAAGCCCGAGCGATGCTGGTTGCTCTGAGAGGCTGCTCCCTCCCTCCCCCTGGACCACTGCAGCGCTCGGGCTCCGGCTTTGTGCGAACGATCCTTGCAACCCCCCTATCAACACTTCAAACGTGTTTGCAAAAACTGGCAGGGAAAGGAGAAGGGGAGAAGGGCTGCCTGCGCTATCCAAGAGAGCTCTGTTTTCTCTGGTAATTTATTTCAGCTAATACACTTCGCTAATAGTTGCCGGCTCCAATCTTTGCTTACATAAACGCTTATTTAAAGCTCTTACGATCAAATCATTCATCTGGACTCAAACTCGCTTCTAAATTTGTGCATGCAAATTTTATTCATGGGCCCAGCTGTGTTCGTGCCGAATTTGCATTTGTGCATATGAATGTGTTGTTTTTTCCCTCTGTCAGCATACAACCACAGGCTGCAGCTGAAAATATGGACCTAGATTTCAAAAATTTTAATGACCGTACACTGAAAGTTTTAGTTCCTTTCCCCGGAGCTGGCAAACTTGTCTACATAAGCCTTATCTTTATCCTTTGCTTTAGGGAGCTCGCTAGTGTATGTTTCTGAAGACTTGCTTGCACGTGGCGTTCAAATAAAAAAAATGAGACTTTGTTTTGCCAATATGGGTATTGACATGAAAGGGCAATTAACTTTTTGTCTTGCTTTTTATGCAACTAATCCTTCCTTCCTATGTTTGTGCCACCTCGGTTTACTTTGTCTACTGAAAGCTTGTTTTGAGAGGAGTTGAAATTTATTTTGTTCTGGGGGGGTGGCGTGGCAAGAAATCAGTGCACTGGAGGCTGGGAAGAAAAATACCTTTCTGCCTCTGTAAGCAGGGCCAAATTTGAGTGTAAATAAATACCATTCAGAGAAGGAAACAGTAAATCAGTCTTGCAGAACAATTTAGATATCTGATGTATGCAGCATGAGTAACTCTGCTCAGTGCACTTACCAGGAGCATGAAGTGGCAGCGGTGCCGTAGGTTCCTCACTGCTCTTAATCAGAGGGGGCTTATAGGAACCTCTTCCTATAATGTAGAGGACTTGCCTTCCCCTTCCCCCAGTTGCTATAATGCCTTCTCCCTTAATGTCTGAGAGGGGATTACGGGAGAACCCAGTTAAGTTAGGCTCTGGTAAAAAGTTTGTAGAATAAACTTGCAGTTATTACTAAACTTTAAGTAGTTATAAACCACTTAAAATCAAAGTAGTACTTAAAATAAACTACTATAAATCAAAAAATCAAGAGCCATTTTAATCTGTTGGGTAGAAATATACTGTACAGCCCATTAATTTGCTGATATTAAAACTCATTCAAGGGCTTCTGAAATATGCTCTTTAAATAGATAATCTGAAAGGTAGAATAATCCTGGGAAGAGTCAAGACTGTGTCAAGAGGATCCCAAGCACTTTGCATGTAAGTGTTCTTCTGAGAGTTATTATTTTAGGTAACTTGCTTCTCTAATGTTTCATGTGGCACAGGCTATTTGTTCTGGGGGTGGGGTTTGGGTAACAGTGTAGATTTTACCCTGGGAAATGCCATCATAAATCACAAGTTGTTCCAGATAACCGAAGATGTTTGTGCTGCTTTTGGTCTTCAGTGCTAAAGCACTGCACAGGAGCTGTTGTTACTGGGAGTGAAAAGCACCGAGAGGTGAAGAGCCCAGCATCATCCTTCTTTGTGGCTATGTTTCTCGTCTCCTGTGAGAAATACCGGGCACTCAATCTTGCTAGAGAGTGGGGACTTCGAAAGGAAAGGAGGAGCTTGCTGCTATTGTGAGAGTCTGAGGGTATTTAACTTCCTTTGGCATTTGACGAGACTGTGGGAGTTTTGGATGATGACGATTGGTAATGTCACAGGTTTGTGTTGGAAGCACGCCTTCCGCTCCAGTAGCAGAGTCGCTTTTGGAAAGCTTTAGCTACAGTGGTTAGGCTAAGGTTGAACAGTGACTAAATGTCAAACCTGGAAACAATCCTAATTCCACTCACTGAGCCACTTAGAATGTGCAACATACGGAATTATATCAGAAGCATGGTATAGGAAACTGGACCGTTCCAGACTTGAAGAAAAGGTCTGCATTTGGCATGCAACCCTGTTTTTTTTTATTTTTCTTTTCTTTTCTTCGTGGTTTTGGGGTGAGGTTTTTGATGCCGTACTTAGCTGCAGCCTGTTTGTGTGCTACTGACTTGCTGGCAGTGCGGAGCTGTGGTGCCCGTGCACTGGGATTGCACGCCGGAAAGCATGGAGGGTGGAGTGGGAATTCCTTTTCCTGGACAGTCCGTACTGTGCTGAGGGCTGCAGAGCATCTGGAATATCTCCCACCTTGTGCTTTTGTGCCTTTAAGGTTTTGGGTGAATGAGTTATTCCTTGAAATAAGGCTGCTTATCTCTTCGGTGCAGCCTTTCTCAATAGAATAAGATGCCAGTCCTGTAACCTTTGCAGGCAACATCCGAGTTGTCTTTAGTCACAGAAGTACTCTAAAATTTGCCAGCATGACTAACTGGAGTTGTAAGATTTCAATGTTAAAGATTTAATGAAAAGAAATTGTATTGGGATGGTTTTAATAAAGACTACTTGTATCCTCTTGCTTAAACAAAAGCATTTTTAAAGAGGACACAATTATGTGTTTCTTCAATGTTCCTAACTTAGCTAAGGATTTCAATGAGATACCTTCACCCAGAATATTCTCCAATTTATATGAGGAACAAAGGATAATCTTCAGAAATCAACATTTTCTGCTTTAGAATCCAGTAGTGCTTGTTTGAAGAAATAGTAGATACAGAAGGGAAAATGACAGTCTCTTTAACATATACTTAAGTATGGTAAGTGCAACGATGAAAGCAGACATAAGGAGTGAGAAAGATATAAATGGAAAGATTAATGACAGCATTAATTTATTTGCATCTATCACAGAGAAGTATTTGCAACAGAAAAAAGTAGCAGTTTGTGAAAGGCAGTGTAGTAACCTAATTCTCATCTGGGTATTAAACTTAATACGTGTAATATTTCTACGGTTTCACCTGACTCCCTTCCTTGTTTTGTTCTCTGCCTTGGAATTTACAATGCCCTTTTGTGTTCTTATTCATGGGGTGGTGAGCAATGCTCTGACCTCTTTTGCACTTTAGACATGAAGCATGTGCCTTACCTTGTCAGATGAGTACAGCCGTCTTTGCACCGTTTAAAGAAAAAAAAAAAAGATTATTTTTGCAAGCTGGTAATGCAAATTATTTCTTGGAAAGTATTGCAGAACACAGAGACTATTGGATATTCAAATTTATGTCGCAACTCCCTATTCACTCAGTATCCAGGTATGGGTTCACTTGGGTGCTGAAAGGGGGTGTCTGCTCCCTCGTTAGCATGTTGGTATGGTGAGCGGAGGTCTGCGTGTCACCTGGAGGGGCCATCACCCTGCAGGTGTCCCCGGAGCAGGGCTACGGCCGAGGCTCGCTGCTGCCCTTTTAGCTGCAGGATCCCTTTGCAGTTTCAGGTAGCAAACCTGTAGTAACGATCAGTTCGATGCCAACTGACACAAAGAGGAAAATTGTGTTTCTTTGAAGCTGCGGGGGCTGGGCAGGAGGAGCAGAGGAGTTATTAGGCTGACACAGAGTAATTGCCGGAAGCGGAATTTGGCCAAGCCTCTTGGTTCACGCTGGGAGCACCTTATGCAGTTTATATTACAGTTATAGATTTTTCTTGTGATATCGCTTACCTGAAATGACCATTGCCTCCTTAAATGACCATCGCCTGAAAGACAGCACATAATGAGATAATGTTCATCCTGACACCTTCCTGGATAATAGCTCAATGTTCACTCAGGAAGAAAAATTCACTCTGACCGAATTATCTCTGCAACAATCCAATGCATTTTTTTTTTCTTAGAGGGCTTTATCCAAACACTGTCTAAACTTTGGGGAAAATCTCACATATTCACAGTCTGATTCAATAGTTTGCAACGAGAGACAGCCCATGAAACAAATGCACAAGATTGTCTTGGCTCGGTATTTACTCATTGTTCAAAAATTTCAAACCAACAGAGGTTCTTTTGCCTTCGGAAAGAGATGCTCTTTATGATAAATAACAGCTTTTCCTTTAAAAAAAAGGTGAACTTGAGTATGAATTACAGAAGACCAAACTGTTATGGCAGCAAGGCCATTAGGCTGCAATTTGTCTTATAACAGATGTTGTAGAGTCCTGTCACTTCGAATGTTAAAACAGATGGGATATACACTTGAAAATATACTAGAAGTATTTAATTTCCTTTCCAGCACAGGAGATTTCTTCTCTCCAAGCTCTTTGATGCTTGTTGCCTGTTTGTTAAATCCTGTTGCTTAGGTTGGTGTAGTTTAATATGTGATTAAGCCGGATTCTTTGGAACAAAAGACAGTATAGTTTTAAGATGTTACTGTTTGATAAGAATATATCCACTAGACTTTGACAAAGATTGATCTCGAACATTCCACAGCTGAGATTTTGTCCATACGTAGATCACCTTGGAGAGCTTTGTCTGAGTTTGTGTTCTAACGCAATTAATCTTGAATTGCTTTGGTTTTGCTGAATGAGATACAATTCCATTTCGAGCTGACTTTTTATTAACCTCTTTCAAGATCCCTTGTAAAATTTGCTATTATAGCATGTTACAAAATCGTAGATGTGCACAATATCTGGCCCTTGTTTTCAGCGGTTATGGGTAACATTAACCAAATGCATACTGGATAGGTCTACATACTAAAAAAACCCTAAGTAATCTGTGGTACTCACATGCACGTTAGATTGTAGTACAAGGCTACCATATATGTTGTAAGGTTACTGTTGTTTACCGTAACTATGATTTCTCATCATCTGCAGGAAGGCTCAGCTGACTTCATTGGACTCCATATCAGGTTTTCTAATCCAATGCAGCTGCTTTTTCAAAGTCTGGGGATTATCAAGTCAATCCCCAGATGAACTGGGAAGTTGTTAAGTGGAAATGACAGTCCTCTAGCAGTGGAGGAGCGGGGCTCTAAAAACTTCGAATGATTCTCCCCAAGACATGTGGTAGAAGATTCGGAGAGCAGGTATTAGCTTTCATGAACCAGACTTGGGTGCTCGGCCTGTGAGTGCTGAATAGCAGGTATTACAGACAGATCCATGCCAGTGTTTACAGTTCATACCATATAATCCAATTTCTCCCCTTTTAACTGACTCTCCATGTAAGACTTGTATTTGTTTTCATAAGTCAACAGAAAAGCCCCGATATTAACGATGTCAGTTTAATTCTTTCTCTGTTGCTAAGACGTACACAATACTCTGATGAAATTGGCCTTATAAATGGCACTGTTTAGACAGCTAGCACAAAGTTCAGCACCTTTAAAGCTCTCCGTGCTGGGGGCATCTCAGGTCTTTCTCAGTAAAGCAGGGGAATGCATTGGCTGTGTCAAATGGCATTCTTATTTGCAGCTCTTGAGAGATTTTTATTGCACATGTATTTACAGTCACAGAATCACAGAATGGTCAGAGTTGGAAGGGACCTCTGGAGATCATTTAGTCCAACCACCCCTCCAGAGCAGGGTCACCTACAGCAGGTTGCACAGGATGGCATCCCAGCGGGTTTTGAATGTCTCCAGAATGGGAGACTCCACAACCTCTCTGGGCAGCCTGTGCCAGTGCTCTGCCACCCTCAAAGTAAAGTTCCTCCTCGTGTTTAGATCGAACTTCCTATGTTCAAGTTTGCGCCCGTTACCTCTTGTGCTATCACTGGGCACCACTGAAAACAGACTGTTCCCATCCCCCTGGCACCCTCCCTTTAAGTATTTATAAGCATGGATAAGATCCCCCCTCAATCTTCTTTTCTCTAGACTAAAAAGACCCAAGTCCCTCAGCCTTTTCTCATAAGAAAGATCAAATGTAGAAAGAAAGGCTGTCAAGAATGCAAGGGACTCTTCATTGTCTTGGGCTTTGCAGCTTCACTCTCTGAGGCCTGGAAGGATAGGAGGTACCACGAGTATAGCAGTTAATAAATGTTTCTTTTTCTTATTCTTATTGTTCCTTTTCTTTCTGGGCTAGCAATCCCAATTTTGGAAATCAGTTAATAAAAGACTGTAATTCTTTTCATTAAAAAAAGTTAGAAAGAAACTCATTTTCCAGAGGGTAGACCACGGAGCACATATTAATAATTCCTTCTGTCATGCCATTGGGTGCCTTCACTCCTGCTTCACCAGTTTGCCTTAAACTTTTGTAATTTGAGGATAAAATTTAGGCTATTGTAGGCTTTGTTATGACATGAATTTATACCTTAATTGGATATCCTTAATGTAATACTAAATTGAAATACAATTGGTCTATTTTCCAAATAGTTGCATCTTTTGGAAACGGAAAACTCCAGGGACTGTTCCAGTGCACAAAGCTTTTTGGTGAAAAGGCAGAATAAGAGTTCAGAAGATAAATCCTGAGCTACCAAAAGATGGAGGTGGTGAATAAAGTGTCTTTCATCTCTAGTTCCTGCATTGTCTTCATGTAGCTCTTATGGTTTCCAGTTCTTAGTTGCTGCTTCATAATTACCATCTTCAACTTCATGGTCTTGGGGCAGCTTGGTAGTTTGTGAGGAAAAATATTATCATTTTATGAAAATGACAGTCTCTCCCAAATTTTATTTCCCCTCCAGTTGCATGTATGGGAATGTGTTATGCTGCTTTTTTTTAAATGTAGCTTTTTCTTAGCTATTGCTCAAAAGAGTAACACAATTCAAAGTAATAAAAGACCTTGGAAAGTTTATACTTGGTGTTCTCCAAAGTGTACACAAGTAGAGAAAAAATTTACAACCTCAGGACATTCAGTCATCCTAAAATAACTTGTTTATTAAATAAAATATTGATCTCGCATTTACTTAAGCTTCTTACTGTCTATACTTCTCCTCTGAATTTTTTTTTAATCATCTACCAAGTGAGTCAAGTAGTAATTCAGCTGTTAAAGTTTCACATGGCTAAAAAGTTATGTTAGGAATTTATTAGCAGCTTAAAATGACTCTTTTAGAAAGATACCAGGTACTTGAAGCTGGTATGATTTGTGCACCATAAAAAGAACTACAGGAAGAGTAAAATTGTTTAAGGTTACCAAAGACTCATCTGAAGAGGATGAGATTTATAAGCAAAAAATTGTAGTCCTCTTTTTCTCAGCTAAGTAGTTAAAACAATTCAAATACGAAATTGAAAATCAGAAAAGGAATTGATAAACACATATGTGTGCAATCCAGAACCTATTGTTAGTTGGGCATCTAAACTTTAAAGGTGACTTCTGTAGAAGCCATTTAGCCAGAAGCAAAACATCTAATCTTGCCCTAACATCACCAAATATGTGGCTTAGAATTGAAGCACTATGGGAGTGCAGTTTGCTGGATTTTTTTCTATTGCCTGCATAGCAAGAACACAAAAGCAACTAGGTGGGTAAAACACTTTTCTGCATTCTAAATATAGCAGCGCCCACTTGAATGAATATTTCATAGAAGAATAACCTATATAAAGGGAATAAACGCAGGCAGCGACGATATTGGTAGAATATTTTTTTTTAAATGGAACAGCTTTTAAATGAGTAAATGAGTACCTGATAAAAGTGCTAACTCCTTGTACGAATAAAAATCTAATTGAACTGTGTTTCGTTGGCTACTAGCTAGAAAACTTTTAAAACAGGGAGAGTACGCATAAATTTAAGTTGAAATGAAAAGGAAACTAAAAACTTGTACATGTTTCTGTAGCTTAGACTTTTTTGCAGCTAACTGGTTCACCTGAGCTGGGATACACTAAAAGGAAGATGTAAACACTGCCCTGTTGTATATTAAGCCACAGGCGGAGCAGGCAGCAATGCCGGGGAAGAGCCACGGGGTGGACTGCCTCTCGTCTGGCAGGGGGAACAGAATGTACTTTGGTGGTTTCGGTCTAAAACTCTTTGAGGAAATATCCAGGGTCATGTTAGGCAACCGCTTTGCTTCCCAGAGGTTCACTCGCGTGGGGTCTTGCGAGGCTTCAGGCTGCTCCACTGACACACATTATGTTGGCAGGGGATTACTGAGGAACACAGTGTGGGATGCGCTAGGTGCAAAAATGACACCAACCTTTACATTTCCTCCACCACCTAGCTCAGATGCTCCGGTTATGTCTCAGAGGATGTTTGGAGCATAAATCTGAAAATTGTGGCAGGAGCTCGACCCAGCTAAATGAATTGTGTTTTAGACTCGGGCCAAGGTGACAACGATAACGTGAGTCTGTCCTGACCAGGACCACAGCTTGTCCTCTGGGTGCAAGCTGGAAACTTGTTGGATTCCTGATTTGGGGCACTTTTGCAAGCAGTGGTATGTAGTTAGTGTGATCTGCTTTGTGACCCTTGCAGGCGCTGGGGCCGGGGAGGGCAGGTGGGGAAGCGCCAGCTAGGTGACCATGGATGAGCGTGTAAAGCTTGCAAACTTCTGACCATGTGTCTTGAATTGGCTACTGTAGCCTAACGAAGGGGGTATGAAGGGAGAAGGGGGATTGACAAAGATCATTGAATAGAGAATATAAAGAAAAGGTGAGGACGTATCCTGAGGCCCAGACTGGGGGGGGTGTGTGTGAGAAAGAGACCTGATTAAAATGTACAGGCATTAAAGGGGCTATGATCTCTCGCAAACCACGGAGCCAGGGAGATCAGATGGGTTAGGATTTTACTGAAATTAATGAGAATTCCATGTTCATCTGAAATTTTAACGGCTTGCAGACATCTCTTGGAGAAAAAATATAGTGGGAAAAGGATGATTCAACAAGTTCTGGGAAGGTATTGGGTTTTAGTCTTGATTTTATTTGTTTGTTTGGTTTTGTTTTACAGAATGGGAAAATGCATGCAGAGGAAAGGCTTTTTTATATTTTAGATTTTATACAATGATGAGGAAGTAGCCGAGAGTACAAAGGCAATAGGCAAGTTGGGTGAAATTGAGCATGAAATGAGATTTCACAATCTTTGCGAAGAGATGGAGGAGGAACAACAATGTGACAAAAACGGACCTGAGAGAATGATCGCTAAGATCTCTCCAGAGGCAAAATTGATAGTTGAAAGTAAAGGTGAGTTAGCTGCCAGATCCTCAAAGACGTGATATTACAGTGCAAGCACAGACAAACCAAATATAAAGATAAACTTGGCTAAAGAGCAGGCTTTGCACAGGTAGCAAGAAGGAAACACATCAAAGTGGTAACATGTCAGAAGAATGAGTACCCAAAAATGGCACAAGCATGTTGGGATGAAATCAGGAGAGTCCAGACACTAAATGAGATGCAACTAGTTAGAGGTGCGAAAGTGAGGAGGAATCATCCTCAATGTACATTAATAAGAGGCCAATCTAGACAGGGATTGCTGTTTTGCTTACAGAAGAAAGCAAGATGCTGATGGAAGACTCGCCTTTTTTTTTTCTTTCCTTTTTTTCTTTTTAATTGAGCTTTCATTAAAAAAGTTGATTATATTCATATTAATAGTACTATTAAAATCAACAGAAAAGGGATACAATTTTAGCCAAAAATGGAAAAGACCAAGTTAGGGAGTTAGAGATGAATTAGATGTTTTCAAATGGACTGGTTGTGATGGACTTCATTCTAGGATATTTAAGGGTTTGCCTAAAGCAGTCTCAGAGCCATTAGTGTTATCTTTGAGATCTCATGTGAGATAGATGAGGTATCAGAGGCTGGAAAAAGAGCAAACATACTGTCTTTCATTTTGAAAGAGAGGAGCCAGTGAATTACAGACCAATCAGTGTTAACTTCGGTCCACAGAAAAATTCTGGAACAAAAAAAAAATCAAACCAAACATTTGAAAGCAGCTGAAGGATAACAAGAAAATGAATAGCTGCCAGCATGGATTTGTCAAGAATGAATTGTCAAACCACTTGAATTTCCTTGTGCAGCAGGGTAACAGACTTCATGGAAAGGGAAGATATAGTTGACATCATGTCTCTTGAGTATAGTGAGGTTTTTAAAGTTGGCTTCCACGGCATTCTCCAAATCAAGGAAAACCTGGGCTAGATGAAAATGCTGTTAGGTAGGGACAAAACTAGCTGGAAGAAACAGATTTGGAGGATAATTTTCAGGAGGATGAAGAACAAATTAATGACAAAACAGAAGAATGTATTGAGTAGTGTTCTGCAGAGGTGTGCCCAGCTCTAATTAGAGCTGGGTGATGCAATGTGGATTATACCTGTTAAATTTACAAAATACTGATAGTGAAAGGTAATGCAAAGCTCTCTGAGTTCAGAATGGTCTTGAGAATATGGGAAAAAGGGTCTGGAAAAAGAGGCTGAAACTCTGTAAAATAAATACAGAGGGATTGTAGTTCAGAGGAAATAATAAACTGCAGGAATACAGGATGGGGAACAACTGTTTAGGCAGCAGTTCTTCAGAAAAATCTCTGGGGATTATCGTGGATTACAAACTGAGCATGAGGCAATGTCACGCTGTTGCAAAAATGGCAAACATCATCATGGAATGTATAAATGGCAATATAATCCGAAAGACATGTGAAGTAACTCCTCCACTATGCCTAACGCTGGCAGCATCTTCCTCAAAGTGGAAATTGTTTTGGGGTATCCTTGAGCTTCGAGAAAGATGTTGGCCGCTTGGAGACAATCCAAACAAGAGCAATGGACACAGTCACCACATCCAGTCAAGATGTTATTTCTGTTATGGAGAGATGGCACGGATGGATGCTGTTTATAGTCTAGCTCAGGCAAGACTGTTGTGAAGTCCTACCAGTAGTCTTCAAATATGCAAAACGATGGTGCAGAGAGAAAGAAAAAAGTTTTATTTTGTGTAAGTGGAAATGGGATTAAACTGTTGTTACAAAGAATCAGACATTAGCAGAGAAAAGCAATCTTCTGATAATTCATACAGTAAAGTCCTGGAATAGACTGTCACCTCTGTGGCTGGCGGTCTTTAAGAACAGGAATGACACAGACTATAGCTGACTTTATCTTGGAGCAAGATGTCCTGCAGATGGTCTCCCCAGTCATTTTTCATCCTATTTTCTACAATTCCACAGTTTTCCTGTTAACGTTAATCATCCCTCTTCTGTAAATACTTGGGAAGGGATGAAATCATTGTGGCTTTGCTGTTGTGCTGTAACTTTACGCTCAAAAATTTCTGTTACAACTGACATGGCTGTCAATATCAAAGTGAGACAGAAAGTACTTTCCGCAGGCAGTTTGATCCAGCTCAGGCCTGTAACGGATGGCAAAAAGAGATAGGTTTTTCCTGCTGTTCTGAAACTCCTTGCTGTATATTTTCAGATAATTAGTCTGCCTGTCTGTGTCTTTCACGTACTGTGTTGGTGGAACTTCTGAGCTGTACAACTAAATGATTAGAAAATTGTTGAGTTCAGTCCTGGTGTAGTGAGTTTTACTCAGGCTAAATCATATTCTGTTCTTGTTATCCTAATCAAACTGCTCGTACGCTTTTTAAATTCCTTCACTCTGATTTTGGTTCTCAATACCCCAGATTAAGGCTCTTTATCCATACCTACGTGCTTTCTCTTTTGCAGTTCCAGTGCAGATTTGCATAGCAAAGGAGATATTTGCGTTTCTCCTGACCTCATCAATATTCTGGTGCACAGCGTGCACTTATATGATAGTTTATTCCGGGATGATGAACGGATGCAAAAGTGTCTTCAATTGTCTCTGGAAATTAGCAATGGTCAATACATCCTGCAAACACAATGCTGGATGCTGTGATGCATGCAAAACATGCATGGCAGGCAGAGCACATAGCCTTTTCCTGCCTCTAGCACACTTCATTTAATTTTAATAGTGGAAGGAGATGTGGTATCTTTTGAACATAGATATCCTTGTGGGCTAATGTAAGGCTTGGACAATAAGAGTTTTGCATAGGAGAATTTGGCTTAACCTGTCACTCTTCCAGAGATTAACAACTTCATCAACTACTGTTGATATTGACAGTCAGTTGCTAGGCTACATGTTTACTGCTAAATGAATAGGCGACTTGGGGCCAGTGTGAATATTCAACAGATTGGCAAATAAGTAAAACGTGCTGTGACTTGATTTGTTAATTATAGTCAAAATAAATGGCTGTATTGATGACTATGATTTTACACAGAATTAGTCCTCTGAAAACAGCAATTAAGTCTGCCATGTAAACATATATCTTGCCTGTGACAAAAAAAAAAAAAGCTTTAAACAACTGAATACACCACTCCAAGCAGTTTCACTAGGAGTCCTGAAGTGCTTACATTAGTTAAATTATGTCCTTGGGTGTTTTTACACCTCTGACTGAAGCGCAACATTCAGGCAGGGTCTGGATTTTGAAAAGCTTTCTTGTTTGCTGCGTGCAGTGCTACTTATGGTCAGAGTTTATCAAAAGGAGCATGATCACACTTGAGGGAGAAAACCCAAGTAGCTGGATTTCAGGGGGATGCTTTTTTTTTTTTCTGACATTTTTTCCTGTTGTGAGAAAGCTGAGCATGAATTTATTACTCTATATGTTCTTCTCAGCAGACCCTGTGAAAGAGTTCTCACACGTACCCTGTATTACTGCATTCCAGTTTATCAGCTGGGTTAACTAAAATTCACTTCTCTCGATCCATACTATTTTCTTGTTGCATTTTAAACTCTCAGTATATTGATTTGCTTATTCCGTGTTTCAGGACTTGCATACACTGGCAAGTGCACTGAGTATTCAGCATCACTCATTGTTCAGCGTTGCGTATGCGTAGGCAATGACACTGTTCTGGGATATATAGTGCCTTTTGATTGAAGCTTGGAAAATACATATTCTGTTCTCATCTGTTGTCAATGTCTGCTGTGGCTGGTCAAGCCTCTCTTCCAAGCTCTGGCTCAGTTTTTGCTATCTGTAATATATAGTTGTGGGGTTTTTTTCCCCCTCCATAAGTAACTGCCAACCTAAAGATCACTGAGGTTGCCAAATATGCCCCAAGTATCGCAACACAGAAAGAGAAGTTGTTTTAAGCTTGAGGAAGAGCAAATGTGTTTTTGCATAGAAAATACAACTTTCTCTGAATAGGTCTGTGTTACCAACATGTGTTTAGGTTGGGGGTGAGTTTGGGCCAGTAATTATTTTTTTTTCCCTGAAGAGTGGTAGAAAAGAACTCCCTCGTTTCAGGCCTTATTTTTGTCTTGATGAACATCTGTCATTCTTTGTAAGATCTTGAGTAGTTGTCTTCTGTGGTCTCACTGTGACACTCTCAAGATCAAAGTCACAAAAGCAAAGTCATACTGACCCATGCCGATCACAGCTGGTCAGAGGCAGGTTGGTACCAAACGTTAGGGCGGAGAGGGAGTTTTGGCTTTTCCTTCAATGTGTTGCTGAAAGAGAAACCACTCAATGCAGATCCTTGGCAGACAGAAGCTTGGAGAAAGAGTGAAGGGGTAGGAGGGAACTAGAAATGGAGTAGGACTGGGGAAAAATGGACTGGAGATTAAACTTGGCAGCTGCAAGGCAGCAAATAAGGAATGATTGATACACAGAGAGCCCCAAAATGAAGAAATAGCTGGGAGAGAGGTGGGTGTACTGAGACTGATTTGATTAAAAAAAAAAAAAACAAAAAGCCCCACCAAGACTGAAGAAGAAAATAAAGAGGCTGATAATCAGCTGCAAATATTGGTTAGCAGCTTTATCGTCGCTTAAGGATGTGAGATCAATGCTCTTTGTTAGCACATTGTCATACATCTGCATGGTATTCATCACCTTTGACATCAGTGCAGGTTATGTAAAAAGCTTGCAAAAAAACCCCACAAAACCACAACATCCCCCTCCCCCACAATATAATGACAGGATCTACAATCTAAGCTGACTGTGACAATGAAGGAGCAAGGTGTTGGGAATGTGACAGCTCTGTGAAATCTTCACTGCTCCACAATGATTAAAAAAATGTTAATAGTTACCAGGGAAAGCATTGAGGACAACACAAAGAATATCAAGGTTCACCTTGAATGCACTCACGTTTTGGACCTTTCACTTCTGAATGCTTTTGTAGGGCAGGAAAAAAAACTTCAAAGGAGGACAAGGATGTTCCAAAGCATTGAATGGCTTCACAAAGTGGGTGGTAGACCAGCAGAGCTCACTGCCGAATGACATTGTGGCAGTGACACGTTTACACATTTAAGTTTATGAAAGACAAAATCATTGAGAATTACTAACTGTACGTAAACTATGTATGGGTCAGGAAGTCTCAGAGCTGAAAATAGTTGGAAACTGTGAGGGTATGAGTGTGAAATAGCATAAATAGCATTGCTCTGTTCTTCTTCATCTCCAGCATCTGATTATGGCCACCACTGCAGACAAAAGCACTCCAGATATGTGGATTTTGTCCTGGCCGTTCTCTCCTATGTGCTTTCCCATTGTATGAGCTGTAGCTCATCTTCTGACTCAGAGGGGTATTTCGAGGGATTTCTCTCCCAAGGGCTACATTTACCAAATTAGTTTTATGTCATGTGTTATGCCATAAGTACTGAAATCCTCTTCTTGGGAAGCTGACAAATCCTCTTTCAATGGATGAAGCAGGAGCATTTATGCTTCTGCAAATCATGGGAAAGGGGGAGATGACAGTGTTTCCCCAGTGATTAGTAACCTTAATGATGCACTAGACCAGGCACCAGAAGACCAGTTTCATAACCAGTGTGGTTATGAAACCATGCATTGCTGGTTTTCCTGTCATCTTAGGATTCCCACAACAAGAGCTATTCTGCAAAAGCTGCTTCTATGTTGACCATAAACTTCCTCGCAGACCCAGAGTGGGGAAAGTGTTTTTTATGGAACTTCTTTTGTGGAGGGAGGAATAAGTGCTTTCAGGAAATTTGCACTTTTTTTCAGTAATCCACTTTCTTTCCAAGTTTTGTGTGCAGTTGTACCTAGCCCCAAGCTTTAATAATGAGTGGACAGTATGAAGAAACTTCAGGGTGCAGGTAGCTAAGACAGGAGCAATTGCAAAAGCACTTTTCAGGTCTGGAAATGTTAACTTTATACCTGCTGGCTGCTGGGATAGTTTCCCTAATCAACTCAGTGGTTTTTCGATAATGAAAAATGTGCTGATAGTCCTAAAAAAAATAGAAGCAGAGTCCTCCCCCAGCTGGTGCGTGTCCCTGCGTGGGGGCAGCTGGCAAGCTCTGGGCAGCTTCTCATTGTCCAAGGAAATCTTACTCCCTTCCTCGCTGGTTTTGCCCAAGGTAAATTACCTCTTTTTGAAACAAACTCCTAACATTTCTTTTGAGACAGTTTCAGACTAGCAGCCTTAAGCTAATTACAGGCCATTTGTAAACGTATCAGTTCTTGTTCCAACATTTTAGCATGCACCAGGGTATCATCTAGGTATAACAAACAGGCTGAGAGAGGCATGCCATGTAATACCCTCTTCGTTAGACTTTTAAATGTAGCTGATGTATTGCACTAGCCAAAAGCCATCATTTTAAATTGCCACAGTCCTTGTCCTACTGTGAAAGCGTTTTTTTTCCCTGTCCCTCTGGATCCACTTCCGCTTGCCAATAGCCACTTTTAAGATTCAGGGTAGTAAACCAGACCGAGCTTTTACCAGCATCTAGGCTACTCTTTGCAGTAATAGAGAAGCACACGCTAAATGACTTTGTGTTGTTTGCTATAATCTGATGCTGTCACCTTTTTTCCTTAACTGGACTCAGTCTGAAGTCTGGCTGAAGAGTCTGTTTTATCTTCCTGACATGTTTCTTCCATAGCTTCTTTACCACTTCCCTGCTGAAAAGAAGGGATGCTGTTTAGGTAGCCGGTTTCCCCAGGATCACTCTTGCGTTGAAGCACTGAAGTAAAACTTGTGTGTCTGTTAGAGGGAGAATAATTTCAAGCCAAACAGTCTCAAAACCATTTTCTTGTTTCTCTTTGAATGCTTGGTAGGGTGCCAGATTAAAAGCCAATACATTTTCTGAGCATTCACATGCTCCCCCCAAACTTCCTATATTTTATATTAATTTACCAGATCTGCATTTTGCCACCGCAGTCCCCCTTTCCCCATCTTCTTCCAGCTATTGTCAGAAGCATTCAGCAAATGGATAGAGATTTACTCTTGTTTCAGATCCAGAAGAACTTCAGCAGCTAAAGGTCCCCAGAGATCTGGGGTCTCAAAGTGAGTTTCAAACACTCCTCATCTTTCATTTGCTGGAAAGCTGCCACTGCCTGTAACTTCTACTGGTGTTTCTGCCCCTAAAGGTGGGACTTGGGCACTGCAAAAGAGATCTAAAACTTGAATCACCTATTCCCCTGCCCCTGCCTTTCTTTTACTTCTGGTGTTGTAACTAAAGTCTGACTCAGAGTTCATGATTCTTGTGCATTTCACATAAGTTCTTATTACACACTAAATAGCCACCTTTTTTTTTTTTTTAATTAATTAACTGTTAAGGTCCCTACAGTAATTACAAGCTGGTGTGTGAAGCCTCGTGGTTTGGTTCAGCTTGATGCTGCCTCCTGCCTGCAATTGTGCCTTGGGATCGGGGGTCTGGTTTGGAACATGCAATGCTTTTTTTTTCCACTGGCCCAATGTTTATAACCATTCCTCTTTTGAAAGCTTTTTTTTTTCCTTCAGGATCAATAACGACCTCAACTGCATTCCTTCATTTTTGCCATCATTGCCAATTTCTCTTGCTTTGTAAACTTAGATTGGGCCTTGCTCCTTCCACACAGCATAACGGTGGCATGAACCATGTTAGAATTGCTGAATTTGAGGTAGAGAACTGTACTTTAGATATCTTGGCAAATTGCTGGCATCTTTTTGTGTTTGCAGCAGCTGTTTCCTTTTGTGGTATGCAGCTGTGAAAAAAGTTCAGGATCTGTAGTAAATTCTGCAGTCAGTACAGTATCTTTTTGTCTTTTGCTGATCTTTATTTCCGACTCTACCTGAGTGTCTGCAAACTGGTTCAGAGCCAATTTGCCCTTGAGGTTCTCACTGATATTTGAGTATATCAGGGAAAGGGTTTGTTCCCACCCAATTCAAATAGGGTTTTCTTTTCCTCTCCCTTCCTTTCAGAGCGTCACAGTTGTTGATACTGGTTCATTTTCATTCTCTGGGATACTTTTCAATTCCCTGAGCCCTTTCTGCAGTTTATCAGATAGCAACTTCCAGGTTGGTCAAAGCTTTTGTAGCCCTTTCCAATGTTATTTCAAAGCACAACTGTTGCAGCTGTGCCTCCTAGTCTCCTTGGGCATCTTGCCATTGGCTTTCTAATGAGGGTTCATCTTTACCAGTAAGTTTTCAGGTGCTGTTTTAACTCCTCCTGTGCTTTACATGTTTGAACTGTGTACTGCCTTTTGTTCTGCCCTGATACAGGAGAGATACCAGCTCACGGGTTTTGTTCTTGGAAACCAGAACATGGGGGTTTTCTCTCTTTAACCCTGTTATAGGAAGCCCAGAGTTTGAATGTTAAGAAGAGCAACTGATGATTGAGTCACTTATCTTTGATGCAATCCTGTTTATTTACAAAGTCCTGATTTCTGTATCTGCAGGTAGAATCAAACAAGAGATAATTCCCTTGCTTGCAATTCCCAATCTCTTACAGTCGGCACTTGCCTCAATAGCTTTCTTCAGGTTTATCTCAAAGTCATGCTGCTGATGCTTTTGTGGCTCTTTTTCATGCTTCCCTTTGGCTTTTGATTGGAGATTCTCCCACTAACATCCAAAACAAGCATTTTGCTACCAATCAAGGTCCTAACCATCTAGGCTCCAGGGCTTATTTTCATTCCAGACTTCCCATATGTTTATGCTTTGGTTGTTCTCCCATTGTTTTGGTTATTTTGCTCCATAAATGAGCCGAATGTTTATTTGTATTTAGTACAAATGAAAAACAGTTCTTCCACTGAATGATTTCAGCAAGTTTTGGTCAATCACACTGTGATGCTTTCTTACTGTTTTGTGGATGAAGGCAACTGATGTGTGTATATGTACTGCAGGGAGAGGTGGGCAGCGGTACAGTGTTTAGGATGAATTCTTGGGTCAACATGTCTGAATGCCTCAAGTGGCCCTCTGGTTGCTGGTTGTCCCTCCATCTGTGTCCAAAAGGACTGATAGTGAGATTTGGTTTGAGAACATTACGTTTCTTAAATGAAAAATCTAGAGGTTTGTTTGGTTGGGGTTTTCTGTTGGTGTCCGTGTCCCGTCCCCGTCCCCCCCCCCCCCCCCCCCCCCCCGGTAAGTCCTTCATGGACTACAGGAGTGAAAAGACTTTTAGCTTTTTGATGTTTTTATTAAAAGGCACTGGTTTAGGAAGACTTCAAGATTCTTTCTTCCCTTTTCTTTGATATTGAATAGGTGTGGAAAAGAGGAATAAAGTGGATTTAATTTAATAAATATTTTATGCACAAAGAATTTTGGAGAAGATGTTCATTTCTAATTGAAGACATTGTGTCAGGCCATTGTTCCCAGGACTTAGGACAACTGTAAAGTCAGACTCCAAATTCCTTCTCTGCAAATATGTATTTACTCCTGGCAAAATTGCTAAAATCTGAACTCTCAAAGACACTTATGGAATAAGTTGAACAAAATCCTGAGGCATGGCGTAGTTCAGTGCTGCTGTTTCCTTACAGGATACAGCCGTCATGTTAAACACTCCAGCTCCTCACTCAAGTATCTGCAGACAGGGTCATACTGTCTATAGTATAAATTTGGAAATGCCACATGGTGGGCCATCTCTACAGTTTTGCATAGATGCCGATTTATTCTTGACTAAAGGGAAAGTTTTGATGTTCTCATTGTAATATTTAGCTGAGTAAATCTAGTTGTTAACCTGTGTTTTAATACCTGATCACTTACCTTGCAGACTTGGAGTCCCTGGCGTTAGAAATGACTAATGCACCAAGTTACTGCATTGGCAATGTAATAATAATAAAAGTGAGATATGTAATTGGCGTGGATGCTAGGTATGCCGGGATGACCAGGCATGTGGGATGAGATAAGGATGCTGTTTTGAGCTTTTTCACAAACTCCAGGAATGCAGTAGAGGATGGAAATGGCTGTGGCCAGGTGCCAACCACCAGACAGTCCTGAAAGTGCAAGTTTGGTAGGTAAAAGTGTTGAGTTCTAAATTCTTGGCTTCCTGTGTCTTGTCCATCTCCCCGTTGCCTTCCTCAGCTTTCATGCTTGCCAAAATGGAACCTTATTCACCAAGGACACCCCAGGAAATCATCCTGTATTCCTGCGTTTCTGGGTGGAGAGCAGAGGGGCTCAAACCAGGGTAGTCGGAGCTTTTGGACTCGATGGAGAACCGCAGCAAGCACTGCTGTGCTTGTGCCAACACAAAATGCCACATTGCGCAGAATACAGCCTTTAATTCTATCAATTTCTTGTTCGACACAGGAAAACAGAGCGTGATTAAAGAAATTGTGTCTTAACTGACTGCTCCATATTGTCATGCCAGAAACAATTAGCTTAACTAGAAAGTTAATTTAATTGCAAATGTGGATGGGCAAACTGTGCCAGCCACTTCATTATCATTATTCTATGTTATTCCTAATGCTTAGTGCTCTTTAATATGTTCTTCTTATGGTATATGGTGGTGTAATTAAAAGATTGTCTCTGCAGAGGTTAAGGTTGCTGCTGAAAATAACTTCCAGTCTCAGTTTTATGTGTCTTTCTCTGTAGGGTTTGAATACATCCTTTAAAAGCATTTTTAATAGAATTTCCTAGCTTGTTTTTTCACTTCTGTAGATGAAAAAGAACAAAAGCATAAGGACTGCCAGAGACATATGTAGCAGTAAGAATTGACCACAGACATTTTGTAGTAAAAATATTCTGTGTTTTTCCTAAAGGAAAAGATTTTCCCTGTTCAAATCTTTTCATGCATTTTGAGATACTATATTTAATTTCTGTCACTTTTACAAACACAAAAAATTTGCCTTGGAAGACTGAATTCAAGGGTAAACACTCAAACCTGTTGACCTGTTGTCAAAAATGACAACAAATAATTTCCCTAATTCCTGGCACATGGGAATGGACCCTCGCAATGGGTAGTTTTTAGGAATAAATTCCTTTAGAGAGAAGAATCACATGCGGAAAAAGCTAAAATTTAGTAGGAAAATGTGTAAATTGTGATTGTTTTTTCTTATGCAATTACAATGGATTACAATGGATGACACTAGTAGTGACTCAGGCACCTTTTATCTGTGGACAACATCATTATTACTCTTATTTTACCTTACTCTACTATTTTACTTTACTCTGTCACATAATATTTTCTTACCTGTATTTTGTTGCTGGGTTTAGATTTGATTAGATTTGGAAATAGCTGCGCAATAAATATACCGCACTGACAGAATTTGTTGCTGGTCACTTCGAATAGCTAATTGAATCAAAGATCCACCTTTGTCCTTCCTTGGGCTGATAATTTTTACGTATGTCTGTTTTCTAAGCACTATTTTGTAAAGAAAAAAAAATCATACTTGCTATATCAGGCTTCATCATGATCATTCTAATACATAATATTAAGAATGTGTGTGGTTTTTATATCCCTTATTAAAACCCCCTCAAAAACCCTATAAAAATTTGGATCAAATTTTGAGATTAAACCACCCACCCTTTGGCAGACTCCCCTGCCTGGAAAACTCAGCTTGAGAAAGGGAGTGCTACCAAGGTTGAGTGGTGGAAAAAATAATAATAAAATGGAATTTGCTTCAGCAACATTGCCTGCAATTTCTTTCCTCATAACCCAGTTACAAAAAGCATCTCAGCCCACCTGCTTCAGAGCATCAACCGCTCTGTGCTCTCAAGCTAAGCTGCCCTACCTGCGTTTTCTAGGTTTTTGATGACAGTTGTATGTTATGGGGCACTAAGCCTTTGCTTGCCGCTGTATATGATATTAGCTGACAAAATATCTTGGACTAAACAGGCCACTCATCTGATCCAATATGTCATTTCTCACGTTCCCATAGAAACTTAGATTAATCAGTCATTCCTGATGCATTTCTTGTACAATATTGTCATTTTGATGCTCTTTTGCTGCTAGTTTTGAAGGCAGCTTCAAATTCATTTGGGGAAATCGAGCCAATTTTGTGCTGCTTTTGAGCAGCAGGTACTTTGCCTGTAATGAGGAAAATCTCATTTTACAGAATCCTTGCAAGGTAAAGAAAACGTAGTTTCATCTCCTTAATGAGAGCATTCTTATTCAAGAGCGCTTGACTGTAAAGAGTGCTATCCACAATGGTTAGTGTGGAGAGGAAACCTTAAGTAGAACATGTTATTGTGGCCTTTGAGCGGTTCCCATCTCCTCTATTCAGAAAGCAGAGTTAACTGAGGATAGCAAGAACAAACTGTACATGCGCTTGAGAAAAAGAACTTGACTTGGCAAGTTGGCATAAGTGTAACACAATATATTACCACTTTCTGCTGGGCTTATTCTCTTACTGTCATTGACCAGATCTGTTCAACGGCTGCCATTTTCGGTTGCAAGTAGAAGAAATCCCCATTCCACCCCCCTCAACCCCCCCTTTACTTTCCAAGAAAGTCAGTTTATGTAATCGATACTAGGTCTGTCGAGGAAGCTGTTCCGAAATTTGGGGGGGGGAGGGGATGCAGGGGGAAGAGTGAGGGCTGAAGGATGAAGAAGGAACAAACATTGGACCTGACAAAGCTTGAAATATAAAACAAAAAAGCATCTGCGAGGCATAATAAAGCAAAGTGTATATACGTGTTGTTCTCACAGAGTATTTGGCTGAGCCCGGGCAACGGGAAAGCATGCATAGCTAACGCTCCTGACTGTGTGAAACCCTTTGTATACTCCAGAGTCTCTGCAAGAGACCTTGATTACAGAGTTTGGCATGATACCCAATACATTTTTTGGAATGGTTTCTTGTCCATCACTGACACTCGTAATGAGAAATTTATACACCATCCAAAGCGGATAAATTAATTTCAAACACTTTTGACTTGGGTCAACAATGGCTATTGGCAGTGCCTATTATTTGCCTTTTTATTAAAAAAAAAAAAAAAAAAGTGGAGAAATTGCTCCTCTTCATGGTGATAGCACGGTAAAGACCCTGAGTATAGCGGAGATAGAATCTTGGCAAGCACATATATAGGTCAGGATAGAGTATTTTACTTTTCAATGTAAATGAAAGTAATTTTCTTCAGTATGAACAGTTTAATAAATTCCCAGGATGGTTTTCATTAAGAAATTTGCATATTGGCTAGTGTAAGATTTTCTGAAAGCAATCGGTTGGCAAAAATAATTTGGTTTTACTTCTACTTTCCCAATCCAGTTAACAGTCAAGGAATGAAGTATAAATTAGCTATCCCTTTGAGAACTCCATTTAAAACCCAGATGCTTAAGTTAGCCTTTTAAAGATGATAATTGTGCATATTCTCATGCAGATACACACACTAGAAATGGGGAAAAGGCATTAAAACACACCTACACGCAAAAACCTGTGGATTGGAAGCAAACAAGAAAATTGCTGCATCTTAAGATTCTGAAATTGTGGGGACATGTAGATAAATTACTAGTAAGTTCCCATTATGTGCAGCCTGAATTAGATAACTTGCTACATTCTCTAACTCAATGTAAATTCTGGGGTTTTGGCTGATCTTTGACTTCTTCTGTCTGTTTGATTTTGTACTTGCAAGACACAAGGATTTATTGAAGACAAAACCCTATTTATATACCCGAGTTATCCAAATGCAAGAATTTCTGCCAGCTTTTTAAATACAACTACAGAGCTTCATGTAAATAAATAATTTAAGTTTTCAGTATTACATGATAATGGAAAAACATAACACTAATAAGTATGAAAAGGTGAAAAATAAAAATAAGATATGGATTTTAAGGAAATATAAAATATGGCAAGAAATCAGTGGGGATTGTGGAGTGTGAACACAGGCTATATTGCACGTGCACTTCTATCTTGTTGCATTTCAGTTAGCTTCTTTGTGCAGGAACTATTTGTGGTTTTGATTTATGTTTGTACCTTAAATTTAGGCTGCGTTGCGATAGAATGAGAAAAACAGTATGTGTAATTTTCTGAGAACTGCTTTGGGGAGTTTTTCCTAAAAGAAAAAAAAAAAAGCCACTTTCCCTTTTATCTTCCTTCTTACCTACCTGCTTCCTTTGTGCAAGTAGGATTGTCAGAGGAAGGTAATAGTTGCTGTGTGCCTCGGCGGTTTGGAGGTTGGAAGGATGCTTCATGCAGCTGATACGCTGGCTGCACTGTGCATAGTGACAACTGAAATACGGATCCTGGGATGCTGTGCTGGTAGGTCCTGATGGCATCGCGTGGACACCCATTATTAGGGAAGAACCAGAGCAGGTTTTCAGATGAGCTCAGACGAGATGATCTAATGGTCCCATCTGGCCTTAAAATCTGTGAGTCTATGAAAGACAGTCCTGCAGTTATAAGCATTTTAGAACTGTCAATTCCAGATTTACTTCAGTGTAAGAGGCAATTGCTTCCATGCTGAAATGCTCGGTTATGTATTATGTGCACGGTGTCATAAATGCTCTATAAAATAGAGAGATGGGGCGTGAGCAAGGCACAGCAAAGCAGAGCAGCTCAGTGTAATAAGAATGAGGAGAGGTGATGCTAATGTCTGTAGAGGATGGGTGTTCGGAAGAGATTTGAGAAGGGAGTAGAGTGCATTTGGGGAAGAAGAAAGAAAACGCTCCCCATATATGAAGGAGACTAAAGCTGTAAAGCCGAAAGAAAAGAGAAAGAAGCAGGAAGAGAAAAAGGGGCAGGAGCAAGAAATTAGAAAGGACCAGGAGCGGCAGACAGCAAAGTTGTAGGATGCGAGGGATTAATACAACTCATTTAGTCACCCCCTTTATAGTTCTAGGACTGTGCCTGTACAGCTGTCATTCAGTGCCTCAGCTGCTATGCCTTTAGCTTCCCTGCTAAAATATAGCAAGGGAGAGAACTGAAGGTAGCAGAAGAGGCGGGAGGTGAGGGAAATGTATTTTTTTGGTCCTACTCCTTGTTAACAGAGCTGGGTGTGCATACCTGGGTGCTGGAGAGGATGCTGGAGGTACAGGTCTTGGGGCTGAGAGGGGCCCTGGAAAGTACCTGGCAACTCATTGGAAGGAAGGAGGGAAGACAGGGACCACAAGAGCTTTTCACCCTGAGCCATCAGAGAGGGATGTATTGCAGTCATGTAGGGTTGTATTAGACTCACAGATAGTTCTTTTTTTTTTTTTTTTTTTTTTTTTAACATTCAAGATGAATATTCACCTTGTCTTATGGCCCCTGGGTATCTCAGATTTTTTTTCTGATAGCGTGGGTTAATGTTAAATATACCGATGGGCAGCATGAGAGGGCAGCTGAGCTGTGTCCTTGAAGTACTTGCCCAAACAGCTCATCAACCTCTGTCCTCCCACAACTACACTAAAGTATATGCTGTAGGGAGTGTGTCCAAAAAATATTCTCATGATAGAAAAATATGGCTTGTTTAGACGGAAGTTTCTTTCCATAATCTCTACAATTTTGATGAATTTTTGCTGTAGGTTTCTGTGGTCCAGGATGGTTTTTTTTCTGAGAGAATGGAGGTATTTCCTCTTGGTGGGTTGCCAATAGCTTTCACCTGAGATGCCGGTTTAAGTCAGTATTCCTCTAAACTCACAAAATCTCAAGCCTTATTCCTTGAGCTACTCAGAAGGGCGTGATAATCACTTGGCTGTTATCTATGACATGGTATCTTGTTGGGGTTTTTTCCTTACGAAAATTGTGAAATGACCAGATTTTCCATAGTCAAATATTTGTGCTGTTTACTTTGTTTATTTTGCAAAATAGTTGCTTTCTCACCAACGCCTAATTCACATCTTTCTGTTTAGTTCAAGTAATAAGGAAAGGTGCTCTGTAAGGTGTGGTATGGCAAGGATTGGATTGCAATTTTATTAAAGTTTTCCCCAGAGTCAAGGAAGGAGGAAGTTGATTATCTTGTAATTGGTATCTCTCTGGGGTGATGCACTTGTTAAATCCTTATATGTGATGGGACTATCTAGTTACACTGAACAGATTACCTGCTGATTGCTACTTCTGGGATTTACTGATAATACTGAATGCCAAAATCTTTCTGAACTGTGAGTGGAAGAATTAATTCCCACTGCCTTCGTTTACTTTCTAATGACAGCTAATACTCTATCTAGGTTTCATTGTTTCCAAGCATAGATACTAGGAAACCTCTTTTGAACAAAGCAGACAGGATTTGCTGGCATTTCTACCTGTTGCTTTGATGGGACAGGGAATTATTTGCTTCCTAGCTGAATATCCTTAACTTGTCGTTCACTTTTAATAAAGCAGACAGGCTTTACCCTCTGAGGCACTTTCCCTTCTGTGTTCTGAGATGGGTGACACCTCTAAGGTCAAAACTGGGTACAAATTTCTTTAGTGTTTCAGGACACGTTAATCCAGGGATTTTATCTCGGTCTTTCTTTGTGACCTAGCTGGTAAAGCATTTTTTGTTTCGTTTGGAATGATAAACTCTCTCTGTGATGTTTCTCACACTTTTTATTTTATTTTAAATAGGAAATAACCAAATGCGACAGAGAGAAGGGCTAGGCACATTCAGACCTGATGTAAGCGGCCGAGCACAATTATTTCCAGGAGAGCGGTGGCAGAACTGAAACGAGCCCAAAAAAAAAAAAAAAATCTCTCTTACAAGTTGGCTCCCTGGCATGCCACCTCCCCTGGCCAAAATACTGTGATTCGTACGGCCGGTTTGCTGCCTACCGAGCACGCTCCTGACCGTACAGGGCTTTGGTAGTAAACAGTGAGTGGCGGGGATGAATGGGGCTGGGGGATGGGATGGGAAGGGAAGGAAAAGGGAAGGGAAGGGGGGGATGTGATATATTCCTGCCGCCGGGAAGCAAAGCGGAACCAGGCGCCCGGTATCATTGCATAACAGATGATGTATTGTACAGCCTGTACCCTCTCCTAAAGAGCAGAGGTGGGCACGCCAAGGAAGGCTTGAGCCTGGCTCCCGGTGAGTGCCTGGCTCTGGCCTGCCTCCATGGCCGTGAATAAAGACGAGTTAAGGAAGAGGCAAAGGGAATATGCTGGCATCGCCGTACTCCCCGTTACTCACAGTAACCAAGATTGTTGTGAGGGTGAAACAAAGCCTCGCTGCGGGCAGGAGACGGGCTTTTCTTGCCACAGGGTGGAAAGCCCAGGAGATCTGCTCTCCCCGGCGTCTCCCTGCGTGTCCCGGAGCCTCCTCTTCCCCAGGTGGAAGGGTGGGAGGTCCCCTAGCACCATCCCTGCAAGGAGATGGGAACCTGCTGCCTTTTCCCCATAGGAACCCCAAATACTGTAGTGCTTTGTAGCATCAAGTCCAGGCTTTAGCAGCTGCTGTGTTCTCACTCCAGGGCAGCAGGGCCAGCGTGCCACCCCTGCCCGGGCAGCTCAGACCACAGCTGTCTCCAGCTCAGGGTTTGCAAAAATGCAGCTCCTCTTCAGCCTTTAAATGTTTAGCAACGAACAGAAAACGGGTCTGTTAAAAAATCCCAACAAGATACAATACAGAGGGGTGTCTTTTTCCTCTTTGTGGCAGATCAAACACATTTATCCAAGTTTTTAATTTCTTTTCCTTTCACATCATAGTGAGGATCTTTAGCAGAGAACGGAACAGCCGGGTGATGTATTTTTGGGTTATAACTTGAGAACAAAAGCTCATTAGGACTCAAAGATTTTATATGGATAACACCACCCACGGTTACTTTAGATAGGGTAGAAATGTTTTTATGCTTTAGGGCACAAACTAGCTATTAAATTACTAGGGAACTACAAATATCTACTAGACATATCGATGGGAGTGCAACCAGAACGCAGAGTACTACATAAAATAATTATATACAGCACAGCTAATATTAGATCACATGAAAGTACATGACTGTTCTATAAAAATCCTTTGCATCTCTGTATTGGACATTGTGGGGAGGGCATTGGTTTTTGTACAGGGAGATGCTGACCTAGCTGTCAAAGGTTTGAAACCTTACAGCCTCTGCCAGGAATTTTCAGCAAGGCTGTGCCGCTGGAACTGCCGGAGGAGCTGATGTTCCTCAACTGGCAAAAGGTCCTCCCTTTTCTGTGGTTAGCTAGGACGTAGGGAACCCAAATGAGAGGGGATGGATGATCCATCACACTGAGAGGATCCACCAAGCAAGCGTGTCCTTGATGTGTGAGCCTGAATTGGGGTCGGTGACAAGGACAACTCTGACATCATATGAGTCATGTGAGGAGGGAGGGGTGTCGCTGCCTCCTGACGGGGGGACGCATCTGTTCCACGCTAGCTCGTGAGATGTGAAGAGGTTGCAGTGCTAAGATGCACATAGGGAGAGTGGGAGTGTGCCGCTTAGCAGGGCTTTTTTGAGTTTGGGAATCTCATCGGAGCTGCCTCTCTTCTGCTCTGCGATTCCCAGCCCTCAGACGCAGGTGGCTGTCGGACCAGCGCTGGCGTGGCAGAGGGGAGAGAGGGCCAGGCCTTGGCGTGGGAGAACGCCGCGGGAAAGTCAGTGGTGGATTTCCCACCTCTGTGGGACTTCAGAGGTCTGCGTGTTGCCCCTCAGGGGCACCCAAAGGATTATGGAAGAAAAGCTTAAAGAAGGTCTTGTAGGATGTGCTTTTATTAATTAGAGGGCACATAGACGCTGTTGGATTAGCTGCCTGATGTTCCCACTAGAAAAGGCACACTTTGAGTTACTAATAACTTTGCAGAACGGAGAAGTCGGGGCACTCCTACAAATGAAATTTTCTAAGTTGCCATGTCTTTATTTTTGTGCATCGCTGCTGTGCGCTCCGTAAGGAAATGTTTCTCTGAAGGAAAAAAAAAAAAAGTGAACATGTAATTAAGACTATCAAAAGGTATGCACACAAGCCAGGTCAGTTCTAGCTGCAGAGCTGTAAATATTTCATTTTCTGACTTCTTACTTCAGCTTTGGTCCACAGTGGCACAGAGCTAGGTCCTGTACAAAGACAGTGAAACAGAACCTCTTTCCTCAAGTTCTTTAGATGTATGGCTAAAGGCAGATGTGTGGGGTGAGTACACATATCAGCTTCACTGGTAGTTGCAGTTAGATTTGTATTGGGTTTATTGTTTTATTTTTTGTGGGTATTATCTAAAGGGTAACAATTTTAAAGAAGAGAAAGATGATGAGCAGCAAGGAGAGGTCATGAAGGTTCATGTTTGTAAATCTAACGGCAGGAGAGTGCTGAGGTCAGTCATGATGGGCCGACTGTAGTGCAGTGATTGTGAGAGGGCAGTTCTGGTGTGAAAAGGTTAAAAAAACAAAGGGAAGTGGTGAGCCGTTGCAAACTTGGTACTCCAAAGAAAAGGGAGCTGGTGGGGAAATGCAAAGAGAAAGCTGACACAGTCCAGCAAGGGACTAAGAAAAGACCAAACCAAAGTTTTTGGATGTTGGTGAATCAAAGCAGAAATAGAGACGTTGCCGTGGACTGAAGTGGATATTAAGTAATCTGTATACAGAGGGTGGTGATTTGTGTTTCTGCCTGAGATTAAGAAATGACAAGGTGTAGAGGAAATGAAAAGGATGATACAGATGTTGCTGGGAATTACTGTCATAATTCTCCTATTGTAGATAGCTGGAAAGGCCCGAACCTGGAGCCCTCAGCTCCCACATGCAGAATAAATGCTTCTTGGCTTCAAGCGCTTGACCTTGACTAGTGGCTACCATAGCCATGTGGCTGCAGAGTGGAGCAGTTTGGTTCATGGAAGGAAAAAAAATCATTCTTCCCCAAGTGTGAGGGGCAATTCAAGAGTGCTGCATGCAGATTTAGGGGACAGCCATGTGTGTCCTGCCCAAGGAGATTCTGCCTTGGGTAGGGCCTGAGAAGTGAACTTCAAGGAGCAAAATGTCAGAGGGGGAACCTGACTCAATCCAGTTGCATTCCCTGTAGTATCTGCCAGAAAACTCATACCTAACTATTATTTGCATATTTTATTATTTTAGCATGTTATTTTTCTTCCAAATTTTCCTTGGGAGCGTAAGCTGGAAAAGTTTTGGGTAGAGCTGGATAGTACAAATCCCACAATTTATATCTTATCTAAACCATGAAGGAATTTCATGGACCAAGTGAAAAGACACATGTGCAAGTCTGGGGCTTTGTTCCAGCTGAATTTCAGAGGTTGTCCATAAGTGGAAGTGTGACAGTTTTTCACAAAAAAATGACTCAATATTGCGTACTGCAAGTCTCACTGAACATCATTATTGAAGCCAGCAAAACTACTTGTACTGCACTAACACCCCAACTCATATTGGGACCCTGTTGTTCTTGGCACTTGTCACACACGGTGAGAAGTAAAAGCTTCTCTTGATATGCTGCAGACAGCATGGGATGAGCAAGAGTGCTGCTGAGGTGTCCTAGTTCAAAGAGCAAGGCAGTGGGAGTGCCAAGGACCTGCACACCCGATAACTGGGTCTTTTCAATTTGTATCTCTTGTGTCGTGTGTGGACCTTAACTCACATATTTGGGGCCCCACTGTGCTGCAGGGGCACTGTTGTGTACCTCTACGTACAGTAAGAGAGAGGCAAGCCATAACAAGGTCAGCCTTCCTCCACTTGGGAAGGGCCACCACACGATCTGTCACAAAGCTTCCTCCTTCCCTGCAGCCCTTTACAGACTGCTTTGACCCATTCTGGCCAAGTTGCACAAAGACCTTTCTTAAGACTAATATAGTTGATCCCTAGTTTCTTCAGGATATTTTTTTTTTTATATATTTCTCAAAGGAAAGCTCCTAATCAACACTGTGGTGGCCTTTGTAGAATTCATCCTTCTCTGTCTCTGTTTCCTTTGATTTTCCTTGCTAGATGTCTTCAGGTGTGGACCAGATACTTATACAGGAAAGTGCTGGGAGCACCACCTGTAAAGTGGTCGCAGACCACGGTAAAATGTGAGGGGACAATGAAGGGGCTTTGCGCGTGCTTCTCCTCTTAGGCAAAGTTCTGCCGTACAAATACCTTTGAGACTGTTGGTACATTTCAGTCCTGTATGGAGCCCTAAAATAACTCCCAGAAAAATACAGCTTCTGCTTTAGTGGCTCTCCCAACACTGATTTTCTTATTAATCTCCCTAGCAATACTTATAAAAATGCTTGACTGTGGTTACGCAGATTGTCTGATGTGATCACTAGCAATTATGCTAATCACAGTCTTCTCACAGTTCTTTCCCATCTGTTTTATCCACCTATGGATACTTACAGTGATATAAATCAATAAAAGAGGCTCTGATCACATCATGCTCTCATTTGCTGGACAATGTATATTACCAAATATTTTACAGATACAGACTAGGCAGGAGGTGAGGAGTGAGAGGAATGGATGCATAGGACTGAATAACTTCCCAGGGATGCCTCTGGCAGAGTTGTGGATTGATTGCAGACCCCTGGAAAACATTTTCTGTACAAAACCGCATAGGCTGAGCATCACACGGGGGGAGGGGGAAAGACCTCTCTGCTGCCATTTACTGGAACTGGAGGAAGAGGAACGCGAGGGCAAGGAGCAGATTTTGTTTGCCTGCCCTGTTGATGTCATTAGCTGTGGGTGGGAAGACAATAAAACATTGTTTTCTTTGCTGTGTGCCTGAAGAACTGCAGTTTGCCAAGTGCAACTTGGTTAGTGAAGACACACACTATTCAAAATGCCAGCCTTGAACAGAGAGGCAGTGCAGCTGGCACTTGCCACTGAAAGCAAAGGGAATAGGGATCCTTTCTCCTATGGGTGAAATATTTGTGATGGCAGGGGCTCATCTCAGTGGCCCTCCATGTTACTGCATCATTTTTGCAGCCCAGTGACAGTGCTGCCCCTCAACATGTCGGGGCTAACCAGTGGAGAGAGCAGGATGGCCAACAGGGTGTGTGGCTGTGATGTGTCTAAAATTGGTACTATTGGGGCAGTAAAGCCTTTCTCGGGGAGGAGGCTGGAAACCCCACGTTGAAGTTATGGCAAGAAGCCCCAGCCTGGTGAGAGTTGCATCACTAATTACTGTTGTGGGTAGAGGTCTGGGGATGCAGAGATTGCAGATGGGGTGACACGACATGATTAGATAAGGCGGTATCATAGTTAACGTAATGAAGTATCTCCTCTCAGAAGCTCTGGGCAGCTGAAGAGGGCTCTGTGCTTTCACGCCTTGATGCTTCACTAACCTCCGATGCTAAACAACAAGTGATGAAAGAGATCTCAAAGAAGCACTTATTTGTAGGATATTGCACTGTTTCAGGAAACTGAAGCAAAGGTTTATTGCATGAATTGCTGTGGTGAAAGGCAGTAACTTGTTTGGAAAGTAATGTTCTGCTCCTTTCCCCCTTCATAAAGTTTTCTTCTCTTTATGTGGTGACTTAGTGCTCGGTAGAAACAAATTGTGGCGAGTAAAGACCGTACAAGGAAACTGCTGGAGTTTCCTGATGGAGGTGGGATCTGCTGGTAAGTGGAATCCCTAGTATGACAAAAGTGTCCCGAATCCATAAAAAAATGCTCTAATACCTATTTTTCATAACACTAAGTTGTGGCGATGAACTCTTTGAAACAAGAAATCTATTTTCATTTTGTATATGGACATACCTATCAGACTGGGGGCCCAGTTCTGACCTGAGGGTGAAGAAGCTACCTTGATAAATGGCAATTACTTTTCTGAAAAACTTGGATTAATCTTGGACACAAAAAAAGCAGGAGCATTCACTTGGAGATCATTTATGGCCATTGGAGAGAAGATCATGTTTTGCTGGAATATTACCTGTCAGAAAAGAACCCTTGGACCAAGAATCTTTCGGGGCGTTATATGACATTCAGCAAAATCATATCCGTTAGGAGATGCTTTCCTGCAGCAGATCCAGCTCCGTGTCCCATTTCCGGCTAATACAACACACAATGGGACTACAGATTTCTACGGAAATAAATTCTTTCCAAGCAGTTGTCGAAACTGTTGAGTCTAGGGAAATATATAGAGATGGATGGGATATGTCATTCTTGGAGGGATGAGTTATTTAAAGCTAGTCTGGGGTATGCTGTTCTTAAAGGAATAAGATATTTATTAACAGGCTTACATATTCCTGTAATGATTCCAGTCAGAACAATGAAAATTGTGACTGAGTCAACATAAATTTGGAGTTTAAAAGTTAAGTGAAGCTTGGAATTTTCAAAGACACTTAGTGTTGACCTAACTCTGAGCTCTTCAAAGTCACTGGGGTTTTTATGACTTACTTCAGTAGAAAAAAAAAATTACTCTGATAGAGAAAGCTTCTGAAATCACACCCTAAATTGATAAGTATGTGCTTTCACTATATTTCTGATACACTCCTGATAGATGCATATTATTCTCATGTGGATGGGTTGTTTCAAATGAGTTGGATACTTCCCTTAAGAATAATGGAATTTGGGAAAAAAAAAAAAAATCTTAAACCCCTTTATGGTAGGCAATATGTCTTCTGCATCTTGCAAAGAGTTTATCACACCAAAGCTTTAATATATAAAAAATAGACCACCTTTTCAAATGCATTTGTTAGATGCCTAACTATATCATTAAGTCATTGGATATCATTTATATTCTTAAAATAGTGCTCAGGTGGTTGCAACAAGCCTTAAGATACTCAGCTGATAGTTAAATCTATAACATATGCCCCACCTGGAAAATATGGCCCTGAAATAGCTGTTTGAAATTAAATTTCCATGTGAAGTTTGCCTATTTTGGGCCTCATCTCCAGCTGGAAGACTAAGATTAATTTCTGTGAGAGTTAACTCTTTTACCCGAGCTGAGCATTGCATCCCAAACTTGTTTTTGTCCTTCTGGTTAGCAGATATCTTTAGAAAGGCTGGATTGCGCTTGGTCGGTGAGCACTGGGAAATATGTAAGATACAGAGCAAAACCGAAGTGGCATTAAGGGGAAACTTGTGAGTGAAATCTTAGTCCTCATAAAGTCAATTGGAGTTTTGCCACCGGGTGACGTGGGGTCAGGATTTTATCCCTAACTTCTCTAACGTCTTTACTTTTGATGACTTGCTACATACGACTTTATGATACATTAATGCTAGTTTATATGTGCTGAAGATATAGTGCCTGGTAAAACATTAGATGCAAACCTAATATAAACCTCCGGTGTGTTTCTGTTCTGTCTTCTTCAGGCATTGAAGGATGTGTCTTTTTGGCTACTGCTCTGCTGGAGCTGAAACTTTCCCAAAACTCACAGCTAAGCAGTTCAGTGTGTGTTGCACGGGACAGCTACAGAATTCCAATTACTGCAATGGTGAGTAGCACTGAGACATGTAATCCTCAAATTTAAGTCATTAAAGAGGCTGTAAATGCACCCAGGAGCATTCAGAAGATAAAACAAACGCATTTAAATATAAATATAAAAAAAAGACCTTCGGGTCACAATACTCTCTGTCAGAGGTATTACTTGGTATTTGGTGTATCAGAACAATTTGCAAAATGAGAATCACAGCCCTATTTCATTAAGCTTTATAAAGTGCTTGCAGAAAGACTCTCGGATGTCTAAGATATGCATGCTGAGAAAGTGACTGCTGAAAGATCATAGAGGAGGGACAGAAGCATGCCGTGTAGTCTATAAATGTGTATGTATTTGTGTTATACACTATTAAAGCAAAGATCAGACATCCTGAGTTATCCTTTAACCTGCTCATCAACCAGCTAATTTCCTACAGACTCTGTAGCAGAAATGAGTCTTGAGAAGGGATTTGGGGGAAGATTTAAAGAGGGATTTGAAATGTTTGGCTACTGGTTGATCAAGTTTTCCATTACTGACAGTTGACCTTTGACTTCTAACTCTTGTTCTTACAAGAGATTATGATCAGATATTGTTTCTTGAATACGAGGCACAACTATGGCTTTGAATGTTATATAGACGTGTATTATACAGTTGCACTTAACATTTCTGCTAGTTGGTAGTAGGCTGTGAATATGAATTTAAATGCAGATTATTATGTGTTGGGTACACCTCTGAATCCCCAGAATGATGCAAGTACTCTGTGCACACTACGCGTAGCTGTACAGACACACAGGTTTAGCTGAGCGATAAGACGTTGTGTTATTCTCATGTAATTGCTTCTGGAAATTATGAAGTAAACAAAACATTTGTCTTCGTTACTATCATTGCAGCATTTTTCTAAGAAAAGGACAAATTATTCTCCTGGTTGCAGCTTCTCCACTGAAAATCAAAGATACCTTAAAGTCATAAGCTGTGTGGTGGTGTTGCTTGTTTGACAGCTTTAGTCAGGATTCTTTGCAGTGTTCTTTCTAGGTGAGGGAAATAGGTAGAAAAATGGATAAGTTTGTTTAGAAAGGCTTGTGAGCTTTTCACCTGTTGTGGGATATACTTTTCTTTTGCATTGTTTTCTCTTAGTTACTGAATCTGTCTTCCTGTGCGATGGGCTGACAGCAGTTAGATCCTCAATTGTGCTTTATTTTAAGATTTTCACTTGCAGACAGTGAAAAGTTGAATCAAGCACTTCAGAATCCTAAATGGGTCTTTCTTATTGTCGTGGTTATGGTTTAAGCTGTCTTGTTTTGAATGCTGAAGGCTTGAGGCCTAGGAAAATCTTGCAGATCTTTCAAAACCCTGCATAGCGATGCCAAGTATCAGGATCAGCTTGTGACCAATAAACGCAGCAGTTGCTCCCAGAAGAAGTCCATGTTAGATGTGGAGGTATTTACTCTTCACAAAATCAGTCACAAAATCAGCTAGACACAAAATCAGTCACGCACTCAGCACCCGCATTTTGTGCCTTCAAACTGTAACCAGATGAAAGACCCATCACGTCATCTGTCTGCTAGACATGTTTCCCCTCTGTTTCCAAACTCACCTTACCCAAAGGCAAACCTTATAGAAGGGGAACCTAATCACAAGCTTCATTATATGCTCTGCCATAGCAGGCAAGTGAATAAGCAGGGTTCAGATTGTTTCTTTCAGCTGAAAACCGTATGTGCTGATTGCAACTTTGTTAAATACATAAATAACTGGAGCCCTTCCAATCAGAGCCAGCCAAACCTTTTAATCATATACAGAAGTGTTCCTCGTGACATAATTATGCTATCCAGACTCCTTCCTTCATTGGGAAATATTCTGTCAAACAGTAAAATAATTAGCATGGATTTTAAAATCAGCATTGACATTCTAATGTCTAATTAGGTAATTGTCATTGGCACAGCAATACCTATTAGGAGCATGCAATTTGTGGAAGGGGTTTTGATGGAACAGACTGCAGGTGCAGATGGTCTAACAGCAGGACTCTTACCCGATGTAAACAAAGGTATTTTAATTAGCCATGTGACCCTGATCATTGTTAAAAGGTAAGGGCTGCGCATTCATCTTCCCACCATCTACTTCCTGGTACTTTCAAGGGTAATGCCGAAATACCTCGACCTATGGTAAATTACACACAGACTTGATTGAAATTTTCTTCAAATCTAATTATTGTTTCATTTGGCTTTTGGCAACATTAGCGCTATATTGAAGTTGGCTCAGAAGTCTTACCTAGTTGCTGGGCTATTTTTGGTCTGTAGATCTCAATTGCTAACCTACACAAAGATATCAACTTTTGCTTAGTGTATCGGGGAAGACTTCCAAGATGTTGAAGTTTAGTTTTCAGCAAGTGCGTGCTGGAAGTACTTTAAAAAAGTGCAGAAGACCTGAATTCTAGAAAATTGTAAAAATCCATTGCCGGTGAGTTTGCACGTAACTCAGCACAGATCTTAGTTAAATTAATTTTAATTGGGAAAACAGGAATGAACACACAGTCCCAGTAGCTATGAATAACCTTGAAGTTAGAAACACAGGAGACCCAGTCAGCTCCCTGTCCTGTTTGCATCAGCTGTGGGAGAAGTGCTGCATATGTTAGATGTTCCAAAGCAGACGTTGCACCCAGTATCTGAAGCAAAACTTCACGGAAGCTTTGTGCATTTTATTTTTGTCATTACTGCAAAAGAAACAAATATCAAAACAAAGTGAAGGAAAAGCACTTTTGTATTTTTTTTTTTCCCCTGGAGACTCTTTTATTGATGTCACAATTATATTGCAATTCTTAAATTACAGTAAGAGGGTTTTTTTATTATAACAGTTTGGCCTTAATCATATTTAGATTTTTAGCACTTAATCACATAAAACCCCAAATACATGTGTTTCACTGCAATGATGAAGTCCTATTTAAAGTATTGGAATTGTTCTTATGAGCAAAAAATGAAGTATTTGTAGAGTTGGGGCCTTAAACTGTACATTGCTTAGTGCAGGGTCTGTCTGTGTGTGTGTTTTCTGCAATGTTTAACTCAATGAGTTACGGATTACTAATCTACAGGGCTGATATTCAAATAGAGTCAAAGAAATATAACTATACATCTTCACTCTGTCTCTCCTCTTTGGAACCTGTTGGTACTGTGATGAGGCACAGAACTGAAGTTCCCCAGTCAATCTGCAAGTGCTTATGTCGTAAATATCTATATATACATATTATGAAGTTGAGAATAGTTCTGCTAGTCTGAAAGTAACTCCTGAAACAATTTAACTGCAGTCCAAGTGCCAGTATTGGATCAGCATCTACATTATAGGTACAGATATAAGATATCTGGATGGCTACAAAGGTAGGACTTGGTGCTCTGAAGCTCTCATTACCCATGGCTCCTGAATTGGGTATAATGGGCTTGAAAGTTTAGCTTTGGTGTAGTTCATGAGGGAAGCAGTTGGGATTGGGTTCAGCCAAGGGTAGGGACTGAACACAGGGGCCTGAGCTAGGAGCTGAGGTACCCCTCTCCTTCACGGAAGGAAGAGCAGATACCGCCAGGGGTGGAAGAATTCCTGCTGGGAAACATTTTGCTGCCTGCAGTGGCTGAAAAGAGGGAGCTCTGGCTGACAAAGCTCCCAGCTTGGCTGCTTAATAAACGTTTGATGAGAGTTTTCTAGGATGAGTCCAGGTCACTGTGAGAACTTGTGGAAAGTGTGGGGGTTTTGTTTGGTTGTCATTTTCAAGTTTGTGAAATTGCGTTGCTGAAATTGGAGAGCGAGTGTGCACAGTACCCTTCCCAAGTCACTTTTGTGGTCAACATTAAGACAAAAACATAAACTGTAAATCTTTTGATTATAAATAATTATAGTACCAAAGTTCCTCAAATTCTCAAGCAGTTGATTTGTATGAGAACCCAGCAAATACGCTTATTTGAAGACAGCTGCAATAGCTGCACAAACATATTATTTCTTTAACGTATGAGAATCCAAACATTTTTTTTTCCCCAGTAATTTGATTTGCCACCATTTTTAGGGTGGGTTGATCTCTTAGGGGTTGGAACACATGGTAGGTCTCGGTTATTTCATGAGAGACTCTTTCGTGCTATGGCTTTATGAATGATGCCGGACAGATTCTCTAACGAAATACGTGGTGGCTTTTTGACTTGCTGCTCAGATCCATCCAGAGCTGTAAAATGAAGAATCTATATTCCCAATAGAGGTGATCTAGACTATACGCACTATTTTTATTTCTTTGAAGCTGTCTAATCTAAACACAGAAACATTTATTGAATCAATGGTGAAATATAAACGTCTTTTATTATCAGGTTAAGTAACTTTGGGAAAACCTTTCATCCTGAGAATTGCATGGCTTATGTTGCTGCTTTCCAATGAATGTGAATGTTTTTCCACTTCTGTCAGGGAAGTGCTATAGAGACCTTATTGTTTGAGTGTGAAATAATGTATACTTGTTAGTTAATGAGTTCAACTACCATGAGATAATCCTCAAGTGACATGATGCCTGTCTGTGGTTAAAAATAAATAAATAAAAGCTAGAGAGAATACAAATGATAAACACACATTATATCTCTCCTACTGATGCTGGGGTTTAATTATGAGGGACAATTACCTACCGTAGTCAAAGGATTCGCACATTAATAACATTATATGGGGATAATGTCTTTCTAAGCTGCTATAGCATTTAAAAGCTGGTACTTATGTTGCAATCCAGATTCTGTCTACTCGTCGGTCCTGTCTGGATTATTGCTACATTATGTAATGTGGTCTCTTGTGGGTTTTTTTTACTGTGTAATTAACATGTGGGTCTGACTTATCCAGTCCACTCTAATAAACCAGCTTTAATGAGTGAAATAATAATAATAATAAATCCTACATGATTTCTGAACTTCTCTGTTACTCTTACTATGACATTTGTGTTCAAGCAATACGAAGGCTCAATTAAACATTTATGTATTTAATTCTATCCAATTTATGTGCAGTAGTCTTCTGTGAACTGTTCTCTGGTTTTATCCAGGAAAAAATTACCTGTGTTGGAAGGGTAGAGTGGATAGACAATCTTTCTAACTCTGCATTCCCCGCTGCTCTTTAGTCCTCCACTTTCACAGAGGAGAGATACGCTAAAACCTGTCAAAACTTAATCTCTTCCATATCCTTCTTAAATATTGTGTTTTGTGCTCTTCCCACTGTAAAACCTGTTACTGATCTTGCCTAAGAATGAGTGAAGGATTTGTGACAATATTACAAAAGCACAGGTAATTAGAAAATCACAGGAATATTGCTAGTTTCCATTTTTTTGCAAAAAGTACTGCTTTTTGTGTCATTTTTAATGCACTCACTCATTGAATGCGTGGAGTTCATTCTAGAAATTATATTTCTTTAGTGGGCATGAATTTTCAGTGGATGGAAACAAATCAATGGCCTGATTTAATGCTATTTGCAAATTTTCAAAAGTTTGGGGGGAAAAAAAGAGCCATAACTTACTCATAAAGTGAATTATTTCTAAGAGTCTAGTACATTCTTTTGTGTTTAGTATAGGTTACTGTTAGGAAGCATAGTGTGCCTGTGCTGTGAAGTGTTACAGCCGTGTCTAGTTTACATGATATCTGCTGTGCTTTCTGCTGAAATAAATTAAGGGTTTTTCTAGGTATTTCGTTGCTTCATGCCTGACTTTTCCCATTGATTCCAGAGGGAATTATTAATTTATGTCAGCTCTAAATTTGGTCTTGGATTTTTAGGGATTTTAGTTTTATTACCCGCTGCTGGTTATTTTCAGTGCCTTTAAAATCTGCCCATTCTCTGTGAATATCAGCGTGCAATTGGAAGCAGAGCTTTTAAGGAGATAATTTCCGATTAAAGAAGGGTTTTTTTCATGAAACTTGCATCAACCTGCGTAAAGTAATCCATGTACTAACGTAACAACTTCCTAATATAGATACATTTGAATTCAAAGTATGCTATAGCATGTAATCTCTTTTTACATTAAGTATAGCTTAGGTAATACTTTCTCTTGGGATATCGTTTTGTGGTGATTTTTTTTTTTTCCAAAGCCATTTTTAGGTTTCAGAAACATGCTAGCAAAATATTAAATCAATCAACCTGAAAATGAAGGTGGAACAGTGTACCTTTATCCAAATTGCTTTAGCGAATGTGTATGTGTGCGTGTGTTAGCTTTGTATAGCAAGGTTTGTGGGAAGCACTTTTTATTAGAGCAAGGGAAATAGCTGGGAAAAAAAAGGCCATAGTCTGAAAGAGAAACAGAAGACTTCTGCCAAAGAACACTTTGGGAACAGTTGTTTTAATTTAATTTCATGTTCCTCTGTTAGACAACTTGAGGAAGAGGCGTAGTTAGCACCTGTGGAGCAGAGCAGTGATATTGCCGAGGGAGAGGCAATATCCTCAGTGGTCTGTGACAGAGATGGCCAGCAGCTGTGGAGCAACAAGGTGTAAAAGCATGATATATACCATAGAATGAATGCTTGTATTGAATTCATCAATTTTTCTAGCTAGTACATACTCCCAGAGCTTTGGGGTGGTGCTGCAGCAGTGATGGACCCAGGCATCACACCTCCTAACCTATAGGTAGCTACAGTCCAGCCTCTCTGAAGGAGTCAGAAGCAAACACTTTTAATCAAAATACTCAGTGTGAATCTTAACCATCAGGCAACTACAACACATTCTTTGAAGATGCAGCTAGGAACTAAAATTCCTGACCTGACTGGATACCAAGAAGCATGGGTTCGATATATACACTCCCTTTATGGCATGCTATAACTTCCTTCATTAACTTAATTCTACGTTTCACAGGCTGTAAACTACCTGTCTCTTTCCTTCTGCTGAGAGAACACCACATTACCATCTCTCTCCTCCCTTCCCTTCCTTTCCCTCCCCTCTCTGTGAACATCCTCTCTGTTTCACTGGTGCCAACTACCTTTTATTTCAGACATGGTCTTATAAATACTTGTCTTAATTACACTCTAGGCAACTGTTCTCAACTTGTTTTTAGCTTTGAAGTCTGTTGTTTCTATTTCAGACAAGAAATAGAAGAGGACTTGTATGCCCAAAAGCCTGTGTTCTCTCTAACTACACCAGTTGGTTTAACAAGGGATGTGGCCTCTAACTACAAACTTGTCTTGCCCAGTTTCCATTAAGTGTGGGCCTCCCTGGATAATCAGGGTTGAGAAATTAGGGATGGAATGGTTGCTTTATAACAGGCACTTCCCCACTGGTAACTGGATGTGTCTGATCTTTATCAGGCTTCTCCCAATGTATATTGCCTGTTTGTCCTCACACCTGTAGCTGCCGTGAAGGCGCAGGTATATGGGATGGCGTATACCCTGTTCTGAGGCATATGTGCATATATAGGATGCTGGAACTGGTGCCTCTCTTGCTTAAGAACATTTATTCTTAAGATTGGGAAGATGTACTGGTGGGGTTTGTATTTGTTGCCTTGGTTAGTCTGGTGTCATCAAGGATTTGCTGATCTGTAGTTTGCTTCTGATGACTTTGATGGGAGTGAGAGTGTTTGAATGCTGGAGAGGAAACTCAGTTCAAGGAAAATGTCAGAGGCAATGGTCAGGGGTTGCGATGGTTTAGTAACTTCTAGGGGTAGCGTAGGATTTGCTGTATATAGGGCATTCACTTTGTACTGTAATGAGTTAGTATAACATTAACACTGCTCATTCAGGCAGATGAACTGTTTCCCTGCAGAGTATTCATAGTGAATAAAGATCATATATAGGTTGGTGAGATTGGTCTCATGATTGTTCTTCTCTTTACAGGTATGATGGTACCTCAGGGTTTGGCTATGTATCTTGTCTTTTTAAAATGTGTTTTGGACGATTGCTGACTCTGTGATGTAGGTCTAGAGGTTTTCACTATTGGTATTTTGTAGGCTACCATTTCTTATGCTGATTTGATTGCAGATCTGCAATGATATGGGTCTGATACTTTCTAGAAAGTAGATTTTTGTGGAAGTATTTGGGATATACTTTGATGAAGGAATGGTTGTTACTGAATTTCTGATGGGAACAAAGAAAAGAACAAGAACTGTGTGCGTTAGCTGCACCCTGTGGTTGGGGCAGTTACCTAGAACCTGTTCTTTATGGTGGGCTATGAAATAGTTGAGGTATTACACAACTGTTTCAATGTTAGTTTCCTAGGGTTAGAGGAAGTCAACTGTGGCTTGTGAAGATAAAATGGATGAGTTTTGTAATATATTTGGAATTGAAGTCTGATGGTTAGGTGTCACCCTTGTAGATGCTCAGGAGAGGCTGTGATGTCAGGGAGGTAGGTAGAGGATGAAGTCACTGAAAAAAACAGCTTTATGTAAGGCTGCAGGATGTTTCTGTGAATTTTTATAACCCCTCAGCAAGGATATTTTGGACGCATGTATGTCTCTAGACTTTCCTTGATTGCACATGGTGACGATCATGTGAAAAGTTTGCGGGATTAGAATGAGAAATTAGCATAGCAGTTTTTATAAGAGCTGTCAAGCAATGGAACTAGTGGTATATATCTGAGCTCTTAAATGAAGAAGGGGGTGTAGGGTCTTTCTTAAGTTCCTTGTAGTAGGTAGTGTCTGCTAGTATTATTCACGTAGTCTTTGCAGGTTAGCGTGATGGTAGCCTTATCTTAGCCTCCTCTTTGATGACTGATTCATAAGGATTCTAGAAACTTGGTTTCCAAGCTTTGTTAGTGGCCGGTTCTGTTCATTAATGTGTTTTGGTTTGTTTTCTGAAGCAGTTGGGGTAGTGATGAAGGCGGGAAAGAGAAGAGACATCCAGAAGCTGCTTCATCTTGGATATATGAAGAAATTCTTGGAGATGCAATGGGTTTTTAAAAAATAAAATCCTCTAATGTCCCATATACTCATGGGTTTTGGGGTAGCATCTCTGTGCAGAAGTGCACATCTATGGAGAGGTTTATTTGTTTATTAATTGAAGAGCTATGACAGCCTAGTGCCAGAAGTTGAGAAGGTGCTTTATGGTCATGGATGTTGCAGCTTTGGGTGAGGTTGTGTGGTTTATTCTATCTGCTCTTGCTATGGTGGTATGCAGAACAGTAGCAGAAATGGTTGAAGTGTTTCTTATTTTAATATTGTGATTAAATTTAAATGACTGGAGATTGTTAATTGTGCACATACATAATTATCTTATGTACTACAGTAATATTTGAGGATTCGCCAAGGCTGGGGCTCTGTGGTTCTTGGCCAAGCAGCAAATAACCCATTCCTGAAAGAGACATTGCTCTGATCTCTCCTATCCTTGTTCCTCAATATTGTCTCTTCAGTTTTTACACCCACTTTGTGTATATAGATCTAAATTAAAATGAGAACTTTTCAGGGAATGGCTTGTTTATTACTTTGTGTTACAATACTTACTGCGGTGGAGATTCTGCTTGCTGAGATCTCTGAGGACAGCAGGAA